>NW_027180242.1:220000-250000 GCF_036669925.1 Montipora capricornis | reverse complement strand
CATCGAACATTATGCATGCACCTTCATTAAGCAGTTTTAACTCATATATTTTACATCATTTGTGTCAATTTTAGTATGCAATTTAATTAGCTTGGCTAGTTTTGGGCCGCATTTAAATTTAATCTCTTAATTTTTAGAATGTTTCATATTGGAGAATATTCTTTGTGTGGGAATTTAGTTTCCCCCAATTATACTCCAGTCATGCACTTTTTCTATTTTCTGTAATTTATTTGCCTGCATTAGCATGACAAAGTATTAATGTAGGGAGATAAAAACCTAATACTCAAAAGGAAAGCTGTGTGCAGGTTTTTGTTATTGGTCGACTGCGGAACAACCGTTGGGGAGAGCAATAGTTTCATCCTTGGCTCTGGATGGGCTGAGTTTTCTACGATTGATCCCGATTAAAAGCTAAAAATTAGACGACCGGCGATGATACATTTTCTCCTAAACCATGTCCCTAGTTCCCAGTGCTCATGGGTTCGCTTCAAAGAATAATCGGGCATCACAGAAAAATCCCACCCTCATCAACTGATGCCGTCATCGCCATAAGATTCATCTGCTTAATAAATACACTTGACCTATATCCAACACATGACTGATATTGGACCGACAGTTGACCAATGTATCGCCGACATGTAGGCGATACTCGATAGAAATTCTTCTGGTCAACTACCTACAATAAACATGATCCAACACCTTTTGGGGCAGGGTAAGCTCACCTTCACCTCTCCGCCGTTTGGGCTTATCTAGTTTTACTTCGATCTGTTCCCTTTCGGCTGGATGATAAAGGTAACGTTTTTTACCGCCTAAGCTATCGATGCATGCTTTTTTCCGTGTTTCCGTTAACAAGTTGTTGGTGTTGGTATTACTTCTTTTATTTCTTTCCTCACCCTATATTATCTGGAACCTCCGACAATCTGAAGGTTGGAGAAGGGATGAACAAATGAACTCAAAAGACTGCTATCAGTATTGTGCCACTTCGGCCCCGTCCACACGTATGCGGATATTTTTGAATCTGCAACTTTTTTCTTTTCAGATTCAAAAATATTCCTATCCACACGTAGCGTATTCAAATCGAATTTGCCCGTCCACACGTCCACACGTCCGAAAAGTATCCGGATTCACTCTAGTAATGAGGACTCCTCTAGGAAACAGAGGTAATTAAGCATGCGCCATGAAGCCCTCGGCAAACCAAGCTACCTTCCCCGGCTCGTCTCTGGACTCCCTCAAACTTGTCAATGTTCTTAGGTGAATACGGGAACCAAACCACAGAGCAGTATTCAAGATTAGACCTTACTAAAGAACATTAGAGGGTCCTTAGGGCTTTCAAATCATTTAGTCCTTTACAAGTTTCGGTAGTTGCTTCAGTTACGAAATTGGCATTAATGGAAGCCGACGGCGCGTCTTTTACCCCCCTCCCTCTGTCAGTGCCCCGATTCACGGATATTTAAAGCCATAGCTACACGGATCAGAGGAAAGTGGAAACAGACGTTGAGGTCACCGAGGATCGAACTGGGGACCCCTTGCTCCGAAAGCCGCGCACTAGCCAATTGAGCTACGCCTGCAAATGTGGTTTTTGAGGAGAGGGGAAAACCGGAGTATCCGGGGAAAAGCCTCTCGGAGCAGAGTAGAGAAACAACAAACTCAATCCTGATTTAAATTTACAATCTCTAACAAACTTCACCTAACAAACATGTGAGGTCATGTGTAAATAATCTTTATGGTCTTTCCAACTTCGAAATAGTTTTTCAAAGCACTCTCAAAATCAGGTGAAAATTTCAATTTTTCCCCTACATAGATAAATTGTTTCTTTATTGGGAAATGGAAACGCCTCTGGATTACGCTACAGAAAGAAAAGAACATTTCACAGCAGTAACAGCAAATTACGCTACAAGAAAACAGAACATTTCAAAGCGGTAACAACAAATTGTTACAAATCTTCATTAATCATTGAAAAATCATGTTTTCTCAACCAACCACAGAATAAAATGGGATCATATGTGTTGCTGTTTCGCTCTGAGCCTAATATACAAATTGTTGGTGTTTCAGGTGACTGAACACAGTCTTAAGGCAGCACCTATACTTAAATTTCTGCCATATTTATCAGTGCTGTTTTTGCCTGGAAGCTCAAACCTGGTCACTGATAAGTGCTACCACGAAGGTTTATACTTTAGACAGCATTTTGCTGGGTTCAAAAGCACCTGAGGGAGACCACTTCTTCGGTTTCCGCATATGTGGTGGTGGATGTGGATTTTTCTTTGGCATGACTCCGGCGTACTCCAGCCACGCTTCAGGTTGCTTACCAAAGATCTTCTTGTTCGTAATAAGGCTTGTTCAAACTTTTTTTTTTCTGGGTGGTGTTTTAAAAATATTTTATTCCTTTTAAACACTACGCTTCATACATAGAGAATATGCTTAAGATGCACAAGACGAATTTACAAAGAGGTAGCTACTGAATAACAAACGTATACAAACGCCAGCCTACAGACTTAAAGAAGAAAAACCCACGTGCGGTAATAATCATGTAGTGATTTACTTGCAGTCATGATCTCTTTAAGAATTTTAACTTTTTTCTTAAATACGAAAAAGTAAGCTTTGGAAATTCAGTTCATTCCCGCGAAGGCATGCGCAGAAATGGAATATTTGGCGACTAGTGAACAGCAGTTTAGTAATTCGCCAAGCCTTGGTCCTGCCATGCCAGCCGTAAACTATGTGGCTTGTGGGTAAATTAGTTTTGGCTTGTTCCGTTGTGCCACCAATTTTGGAACAAAGACCAAAACCAGCCGTAATAACGCAACTTGTTACAACGTAGTGTAGCGTCTGTTCCTCGGAGTTTCGAATTTGTTAAGTCACATGTAGCATTTTTCTACGAGACCATCAGGAGACTTCTTAATTCTTAATTGTCGTTTTCCCATTTTTAAATCATTCACGTATCATTAATAGTTTTTTTTTTGTGAACATATAAGTTAGTTTTTAAAATTTGTAAATAATTTCGATATATGGCTTAAAATTGTAAATATTACTCATTTTTTGATAGTTGAAATAAAGAGTTATTATGGATGAAGGGTAGCCCCGGGTGGGCAGTATATTAGGGATCACTTTGTTATTTAAACACTGTTTTCACTTCTGTTGTGACTAAAAAAAGGTATGAGATAAACTTTTTTAATGTTACTTCTTGTAAATCCTTGGCAGAGTATCTTAGCTTGGTTCCAGCCGCTGCGGTAGGAGGAACAAACACGCTCACAAAAACAGAGGAGTGTATCTGGTGGACAGAATGAAGACAGCGTTATTGCGATCAACAGTCCATTTAGGGTTGTTTAGGTTTGAATTCTTTTCCATTTCTTTTGGCATTGCAGAAGGAAGACCATAATATTTTGTAAAAGAAACATTAAAATAGAATTCCCATGTGAAATCGTGCAATTCTAAAATATGAATTGTTTTGGAATTATATTCCAGGAAGCTTGTGAATCATCTATAATTTTCTTAACCCAAGCTATCTTCCCATGATTTTGCAATCGCACGTTTTAAGGCCACCATATTTCCTTTTACCAATTAAGGCGTTTCTTTTTACATTAGTGGGTATCCCTGCCCAAACGGAATCAAAAATTAAAATACAAAAATTTGGTTTATCAACGGAGTTGATAATGTAAATTGACCACCGTACAGAGATTCTAAAAGCTGACGTTTCGAGCGTTAGCCCTTCGTCAGAGCGAATCGAGGGATTATGGGTTACGTGTAGTTTTTATAGTAGAGTAGGAGCTACGCTATTGGTGGTAACATGGCAACGTGAAAAGTAGGAATATATTAGTTAAATGAAAAGCGTTCGTTAATACCGTGAGGATTAAGGGTGCCGATTTGAAAGATGAATTTTTGTTCCAGATTCTTGCGGCTTTCCGTCGTTCCTAGATGTAGGGAAAGGCCGCAGATAGCCATGTGTTTTTTGGAGTGGTTAGGCAGATTAAGATGACGAGCGACTGGCTTACATGCATCCTTGTCATTCTTCTCAAAATCGCGAAGGTGTTCGCGGAATCGGTCACCTAGTCGTCTACCTGTCTCACCAATGTATAATTTATTGCATAACGTACAGGTTATGCAATAAATGACATTTGCGGAGGTACGTGTGAAACGATCGGTGATCTTAACAGATCGCTTAGGTCCCGATGTGTTGCTAGTGTTAACAATGAAAAGACAAGTTTTGCATCGTGAGCGTTGCTCGTGAGCGTTGCTCGTGAGTTTTGAGCGCGCTTCTAACTAAAAAGTTGCCTACGTTTTTGTCGCGTTTGAATGAAATAAGTGGAGGTTGCGAAAAGATTCTACCAGTCTCGGGATCATTTTGGAGTAATTTAAAATTATTAAGAATGATGCTTTTGACTGCGTGATTATGAGGATGGAAAGTGAGGGTGAATGGAATTCTGTCATTCTTATCTTTTTGTGACGTTTGTAGTGACGACTGTCGATCAAATTGTTGGGCGCGATGATGGCCCGCTTTGACCACAGAGACAGGATAGCCACGTTTTTCGAAGAACTGGCACATCTCCTCTGATTTGCTGGAAAAATCGGAGTCATCACTACATAGACGTCGAAGTCTAAGAAATTGAGAATAAGGAATGGAGTTCTTGACATGTGATGGATGTGACGATGAATACAACAAATAAGTGTGTGAATCAGTAGGTTTGTAGTGCACACTAGTACATAGCACGTTGCCTCTAATAGAAACTTTGATAGCTAGGAAAGCCAATGAAGTTTCTGAAATTTCCCAGGTATATTTAAGAGCCGGCTGAAAAGAGTTGACGGAGGTTATAAATTGATCGAGTTCTTCTCTGCTAACCACTCCAAAAAACACATGACTATCTGCGGCCTTTCCCTACATCTAGGTACGACGGAAAGCCGCAAGAATCTGGAACAAAAATTCATCTTTCAAATCGGCACCCTTAATCCTCATTTAACTAATATATTCCTACTTTTCACGTTGCCATGTTACCACCAATAGCGTAGCTCCTACTCTACTATAAAAATTACACGTAACCCATAATCCCTCGATTCGCTCTGACGAAGGGCTAACGCTCGAAACGTCAGCTTTTAGAATCTCTGTACGGTGGTCAATTTACATTATCAACTCCGTTGATAAACCAAATTTTTGTATACTACTTCCCCACCGACGCAGCACCACAGTTTCTTTAGAAACTACCCCTTCATTCATCTGGAATCAAAAATTAGCCTGTTTATTTCTTTGATGTAGCGTCCAGGAAAGGCAATACAGAGGCACAGTAAATGATCTTGAATGGCCCTTATATTTCTATGAATACCAATCGTCATTGGCTTGTTCCCGAGCTTCGCGGGCTCCGCGGGTATATAGATTAGGGTGAGCGACAACCCCCAGTCTGACTACCGACTACCCGAGAAGAGACAGCCTAATCTTAAGTGCGCACGCATAAAATAAAAATCAAAGAATCAACAATTTGAGGGCTTAGACATATTGCTAGCGTTTCCTTTGGAATAAAAAGGTTTTTCCCGCCAAAATTCTCACAGCAGTCAATGGAAACTCTCGATTCAAAAACAGCCTTTTATTTAAACTACATATTACTGCTCCGTTAGGATTGTCAGTCCATTTTCTGAATGTGAAAACGCAACTATACTTAATAAAAACGAACTAAAAGGAAACAAGGGCAAATGATGATACGTATTCTTGAGCGTGCGTCTTAAAATATGTGCACAATTAAGTACGGTCAACTTTGTCTCGGTCACGTAATTCTTATATGAACGCTCGTTAAACTTGTCTCGAGAAGGAGTGCTGTCTCGGTAACTTTTGGTTTGTAAATCTTTTTTTTTTCATTTTCTGGGCCAAGAAATTCCATTGATTTGTGAGAAACTGTATTTGTTTTCATTTTTTCTCTCTTCTAAAATAGTTTGAACCCATCAAAAAGTTGCTCCGATCTTTTACAAACCTAATCTGGGATAAGCTGGTCTTGTGCCGACAATGAAAATAATTCTTTTTTGGCCTTGGCCATATGCATATCTTTTTCAAAATTAATATCTATACCAAAAACCGTTGCAAACCCATGCACTAGTGTACAAACGATTTCAAACGTTTGCTCGTTAATTATTATTATCTTGGTCTTGCAAAGGTCATGTCGCATACACATTTCACACAACCGATTTCTCTCTTGTGCTGCTTTTGAAAATGCTCACACACGTTTCCCTAAAAAAATGAGTCAACCTTTTTTAAGCACTTCACCTGGAAAGATAATGTTGAGCGCTTTAATTGACACTCTCTGCAAACTTTGGGAATCATATTCTGCACAAATTATTTTTCTAAATTATTTCTCTAAATCAGCCTTTCTGGGGGGAAGGGGGAGGGGGAGGGGGATGCACCTCCACGCAATCCGAAAAACCTCAAAGACAAGGTGGGGCTTTCGTTTGGAAAAAATGAGAAAAAATGAAAAATGGATGACCATGGATCGGGATACCACATAACGATCCTCTTGTTTGTGGCCGTTTTGTCCTTTGACGAGAAAAGAAATTGCCTTTAAACTGTGAGCTCCCAGTGCGCACGGCAGAGAAGGCGCGAAAGCAAACATAATATAGAATTGTTACGACCGGTTGTGCTGTAAAATCTTTAGATATCGGTGAGTATTGCCACTCTTAGTACTATAGCGAAGATATCGTTGACGTCACCTATTGGCACTAATGTGCCAACTGGAGCCTCATTGGCTGTCGAAACAAAGGGTCTTTTGTTCCTGTGGTTGACACATTTGCATAACGAAAGCAGTGATTTTAAACACATATCACCCAAATGCAGCCTCCATTTTTGTTCGCTGCCGTCGAACGAGATCGAGCTGGCACTGGGAAAAAATGGAGATGGTAACCCAAAATAGAAGACAAGAGATTTGCACGTTTTTAATGTGCAAAGTATATAGAGGATATTGCACGGTGGCGAGAAGATATGAATTTTATGTTCTCGTGGCAAGAACAATATCTCACTCGTTCGCTTCGCTCACTCGTGAGATTATTGTTCTTAACACGAGAACATAAAATTCATATCTTCGAGCCAACGTGTAATGTTCTTTTTATTATTTGAATACTACATATTGAATATTTCCGATTTTATTGTGTTTCAATGTAGTCAAGTTTTAAAAATACGGTTGGGCTTTATAAAAAAAAGGCGGGGAAACAAAGGCGGGAATCGTGAGGTCATTGAACGATACGACACTCACAAACGTGGCATACGGAAAATACGCCACTCGGGTCCCGGATAAAGTGGCGTATGGAATCTACGAGCAGTTTAGTTCCCAGTAAAACACTCTCCTCCATATAATAAAAATAAATATTTCAGTTTCCTCCAAACTCAGAGAAATTGGGCACGTAACAAGTGGTTACCTTGACGACTCATATTTAGCTGGTTACACTTTCTGTGAATGTTAAAACAATGTTAGAGATACCCTATGGTCTGAAAAACAATGCGAATACCACATAAAAGCAGTTTGTTTGAGTTTGCACACCCTGTGCAGGGAAAGGAAACAGACAGATTTCAAAGTGCTTTCTGACAACACGACCGACCACTGCTGCCTGCATACGCAATAATGGGGCTTCCTACTGCATACCATGTAACAACATGGCAAGAAAAACATGGGAATTGTGCCTGCTGAGAGGTATTTTGGAGGGACAATACTGCGGCTGAGAGGGTATCTTGGGTCTTTGATGATGCTACAGAATAAAAGGTACATGTACAGTGTAGATGTTCATATTTTTAACAGACTGTATATTTCACAAGTTCTAAAACAAGTACATTAATAATTCAACGAGTGCGAAAGTTTTGAACATGCTATTTCGTCTACTACAATCCACGTTATGGTATACTGACAGTTTTTCATACTTTCCCATTGTTACTGTTCACCATTGTTACAGGGGCATTTTCATGAGTTTTGCCCAAGCGTTAAGCAAATGCAATCAAGTTCGCTTTGTTTCTCTTTTTTCTGATACTTAGCTCGGGTGCTAGCTAGAGTTCCCACATGACTTGAAAATTTCGTGGAATCTCAGCGATAGTTGACTGCTGGAATTGTCAGGAAAACTTAAACGAGACTTACCTAGAACTTGAAGTTTAATTGCATTTCTTTCAGTCATCTACAGAGCAGAGATTACACGCCCACTCAGGGTTTTTTTATCAACTCATTCCACCCCTTTACGTAATGTTTACTGTCTTTGGGCCTCATGTGGCCACTCTATTTTAAAAATAACTGGTTGCGCGAAAGCGTAGTGTTCTCGTGTAATCTCTGCTCTATAGGTGTCAGAATATCAATCAAACTTCAGCTTCTGCGTAAGTCTCTATTTTTCAACTTGAAAGCAAAAATGAAAGACAGTAGACGATAGTTTTAAAGGCAATGCGGGAAATCTAAAACAAAAGAAAGCAAAAATAATCTGAAGTCAAGAATACTCCAACTAAGGTAAACTTTTCTCACCAGTAGTATAGGAGTTGGGGGTATGAGATCATTTTGTAAAAATGCTCTCATCCCAACCCAACTCCATACTACTTTACATTTGACGGTTACATATTTTTGATCTCGTATTTTCGGTCTCATATTCTTGGAAATCTATATGGTTTATATTTCTGCGAATCTATGCCGTGGCGAGGCAGAATGGATCCAACGCAAAATTTATTTTGGAACTATATGTTATTTAAAATGCGTGACTTTCTTAGAAAAATCACAAAGCATGGCATTCTCGGAAATAAATAAAGGGGGTTTCCCCGTGATTTTCAACCAATGAAAAGTTAACCCATAAATTAACCAAAACCGAAAATACAACCAAATGGTTCAAATTTTGGTTTTTTTTCTGGTTGGACATTTTGTGTTCAATCCTTTAAAAGAAATGTTATTTTAGTGTGTTAATGTTGTAATGACCGTATGCATGACTTGTCACACCATTATTGTGAATGTACCGCTTGTCATCGAAGCAAGATAATGATACTTTATTAAGCTCATAGCTTCCAAGTTGATGTAAGTTGCTTCTAATCGTTTTCATGGTGTGATGCAGTTGCTTGTTATTAAACAGTACGTTTTTATAATTTTCATGAGTTATGTTCTTTTTGATGATATTCTTTTTAATACCCTTAGCGGTCTTTCCGCCTTTGTCATTGTCTTTCATATATGAATACATTTTCGATCGCAATCCGACGAATTCGGTTATTGGTATACCTGCTGCCTCGTCTTTGAATTTACCGATTACTTTTTTGTTTGTCGTGTCGAAATATTGTGAATCTTCGGGATAATCACTGTTATCGAATTTGTCTTTATCATTCCAAAAGTCTTGGTACGCATCACTGGTTTCAATTTCATAGGTCAAGCTGTCTGTGTCTGTGAATAATAATTTCGCTTTGCTACCGTATTTTTGTTTGATGTAGTTATAATGAAAATCATACATTAGTGTCTTGCTAAGATCTAGGATACACATACCCACATATGCCGGCCTGTTTAGGGTTAGTGTTTCTTTGATTTTATGCACTGCCACTAGATTTTTATTGAAGATCTTACTACTAACATATGTTGGTTTGGCAGCCATTTTTGACAGTTTGTTTTTATCAGTTACTAATCTGACATCTACTCGCTTTCTGATATTTTCCATTGTTTTCCCAAATACACTGTTATTCATAAGCTTGAAGAAGTCTTTTTCAAAAGCATTTTTAGCATTGGTTCTCTTCTGTGTGTTGAAATCAATGTATTCTTTCAACCATGGTGACTGATTGAACTTTAGAACTCGATGGATTTTGGTTATTTTCAAACCAAGATCGGTGTACAATTGTAGGTTCCTATAATGAAGAACACACTTTTCTTTGTTGCTTAATGTAGGTATCAGTTTATGAACTAAGCCAGTTGACACTTTGAATTTATTGGCTATTTCTTGGCAATAATTAGAAAGCATATCTTTGTTGACTTTGACCTTTTCGGCTGCTAGCGGATAATCATTATGCAGATCGTGTAATTCTTTGGGATATTCCAAATCAACTTCTAATATCAAACCTTTATTGCTATTTTCTTTATACTTGGCTAGGTCTATCTGATTAATCTGGTTTTTAGCCAACCATTTAAAACCACCAGTTGGAAGGTATTGGCTCATTGCCCAACCATACAGATTGTTAGCATCTAGATACATTATATACTTTGAGGGCGCCTTCTCATCATACGTTTTCATGTATCTATTATTAGCTTTACCGTATCGATTTGCTATGTATGATGTACCACCACGCATGCCCTTTTCAATGAATTGAAACATATCAATATCAGTCATAAGCTCCAATTTAATGTCAGTCATCTTTAACATAGCATCCCAAGAAAGCCCAGGACTGGTAAAATAATGACAGGGGTCTAGTTTGTAGTATTGCAGACAGGTCTTTCGAAAGTTTTCAAACACATCAGCTAACAGAAGGATGTCAGATTTAAGATATAAGTCATGGTACTCGCCCATATTTTTTAGATCAAAAGTGTTCCATACATTTTGAGCATGTTTGTATTGATCACCTGAGATATGCTCATCATTTAATATACTGTAAAATTCTTCTTTTGGTGGCAGCTTTTCATTGAATTTTTCAAAACTGTCCATAAAGTCATATGGGTATACTCCCTTCTTACTCATCAAATCAAGCTCTTTACCTTTGAATTTTTGAGAAGTATATATTAATGCTTCTTTTGGTAGGTTGCTCACCAGTTTATCAAGACTTGAGCTCATGAATTGAAAACTATCAATAAAGGTCAGATGATTACCAAGCATGAAAGCCATATACTTTTCCATGTTGTTTGGTATGGCATTGATATTCATTTGGCATGTTTCACCTTTCTTGTTTGTGTATGTATGCTTTTTAACTATCTCACCAATTTCTTGCATTATAAAATGACTGTCATACCCACGGAGATTGTGAAACATAACTGGTATTTTCTCAGTCAATCTGAAATTTAGGTTACAATCTTGGTGAGCTGATCCTCTGTATTTACCTGTGATATGGCAATGGTCTCTAACTCTCACATCATTTTCATTGTATTTTTTATTGCAGATATGACATTCATTAGCTTTTTGAAATTCTTTTTCATCATCTTCAGTCATTCTCAATGGTTTATTGAAATATTTTTTCATGATCTTCTTGCAATATTTAACTTCCTCTAGCATAGCTTCCATAAATTTGTAAACAGCTTTTTCACCTCTATAAATTTGTACTGGTTTTGTGTATTTATCATCATAACAACACACAACCTTATATCCATAACCACAGTCTGTGTGTCTCTGATAAGCCTCTGTGTACGATTTATCATCATTAGGTTGGCAACCGGATATCTTTTCTGTTATAGCTTCAAAATCTGCATAAATGACGAATGGTACTGGTAGTTGTTTATGGAAATTATTGAATTTTAGTATGTTATCATCTTTTGTTGGCATTTTGATAGCTTGTGTGCCATTTACTTGTATGCAGTTTTCTTTATGATCAGTTAATACTCTTTCAGAACTGAAACATTGTAAGCAATGCATACAGAAGTGCTTCCTTTCCTTGTGTTTTGTTTGATTGTACATGAATTTGTTGAAATCTTTGATCAACACATAATGCTTGTTTTCATTTTCTGTTATAAGAAGCAGATTCATGCAATCTTTATACTTTTCTTTTGACACATAAATGGGATATTTTTGTTTGTTTTCATAACCGAAAACATTGATGTTAATTTCATTCTGCTTTTCTATTTTGTTGTACTGTTTGGTAGTCACTGGAAATTCAATTCCTGAATAATTCAAATTTTCAATGAATGCTTTGTCTGATTTTTTGATTCTCTGTGGGTATTTGTCTTGAGGATTGAGATGTCTTATGTGGCACCACCTGAAGCATTCATTATCCTCATTTTTCATGTTGATCAATCCTTTTGCACTGTGTTTGAGTTCATTTGGCAATTTGATGTAAGAAGATCCTTTCATTGGCTCGTATTTTACCACATTGATATAATGATTTTCAACAGATTGAATAGTCCAACCAGATCCCTCTGAAATCCAAACTGCAATCTTGTTTAGTATGACTTGTTTTGACAAAGATAAAGCTAGTTCAATTTGTGTGTCATTTGTTATTGTTTGTGGTTGACTGTTGAAATAAGCCGTTTTGATGATTTTTTCTTCTCGCCCTGTTTGCTTTTCAAATGTGACCCTCAGTGTTTCAACAAACTTTAGACCTTTCATTGATTTTAATATTTTTCCAATGTGAATGGCAACAGCCTTTCTTGTATTTTGCAGTTGCATAAGTGGGTCTTTGCTGTTTTTTTTGTTAATTCTATAAGACTTCGTAAACCCTTTTAGAGCTTTGTTCGTTTCGTGTATTATGGTCCTCGGTAATGGAATTGGTCGTTTTTTGGATCTAGGTGCTGGCACTGGTCTGTTTAATTGTTCTATTTCTTCCAGCCATTCAGAAGGAGGAGCAGGCAGTCTCTGCCTCTCAAAATAGTCAACAAGTTCTTTTACACTCTTTCTGGGTTTTGAGATCGGTCTTGTTTTTGTCCTCGGTGCGGGCACTGGTTTTGTATTTTGTTTTATAATCAATTCTATTAATTCTTCTTTGCTCAGATTTTGAAGCGAACTTCGGTTCATAATATTTATCATATTATTTGCCATTATAATATATCTATAGATAATAATTCTTTAAGTCAAATTATGGTGCGTTTACAGTTCAACACATACGGGAAGTATGTATTTAACTTTTTTAAAAGAGAAGTGATATGAATAAATTAATTGCTATTTTCATGTTTATCATAAATGTAACCCGTATTATATGTAAATGAATTTTTGAAATGTTTCTTTGTTTTTAAATGGCAATGTTTGCCAGCAAGAGTGTAGTTTCTACCATTGTTGCATATTTTACAGTACCATTCTTTATGCAACATGTAGTCGGTTTTTATTTTTCTTCTTTCTTCATCAGTATAAAATCTTGGGCGGCCAACTGGTCTTCGATCTTCCATATTATATTACTATATATTTTATTTTTTATATATTTTGTATCAATTTCAATGGTTTCAAAAAATCGCTGTACCTTTTAAACTCTCTGAACAAAAAATCCATTTTGACATCTATGATGTGAAACATTTTCCCGATTTCTTTCTTTGGTCCTCCTGTTTTCAATGCTTTGATCAACAATGGTACTGCTTCTGAATGAACATAATGCATATAACCTGCGTTCCTGACCACTATTTCACAAATCATTTCTGTGATCACTTTTCTTACAGCCATGGTTTCAATTATTTGGCTTCCTCTGAACATATACTATATGTTTCGATTATCTTTTACACAGATTCATCACTGTCTTGTGACGCAAAAGATTCTGGCGAACTTGGGCAACTAAAATCCGATTCGCTTTCTTGTGATGAAAAACTTTCCGGTGAGGATGGTACCCAGTCAGAATCCGACAGATGGGAATCCTGATCGCTCTCATAATAGAAACCAAACTTTTCTTCATTTTCAAACTTGTCCATATAATATAAGTATATATTTTTATTTTTTATAAGTATTTATGCGCGTTTGTTTCACCACAATTCATATGTTTTCAATGTCTTTCAATGGTATCCAACTGTTGAATTCATCACTGTATCCCTTCCATTTTACCAAAGCTTGTTTCTTTTTATAGTCTCTTCTGATCACTTTGTCAATACGGAAAATATCCTGCTTTGCTTTTAATAATTCAGGTTCATAAAAACTGCCTTGTATCTCTTCACCTCTGAGATCTTTTAGTTTGTATGTTATTGGATTAGTGTATTGGATCTTATCAACTGTAAACACTTCTTCGGTCCAGTTTGGAGTATATCCTTTATCGAACACATTCCGTTTATACTTGGATATTCGAACCTGGTCACCTGTTTTGAATTTAGGTTTTTGTTTTAATGTTTCTGTATCACCATATAGATTGAAGTAAACTATACCTTCATTCCTCTTATTAGATGCTTCAACAGGTGTCATTTTTATGCTTGAATGTTTTGTGTTGTTGTACTGTTTCACTAGTTTGGGTAGCATGTCTAAATACTGTGTATTACCTTGAACAGTGAACTGCTTCCACATTTTGGACTTGATTGTTCTATTCCATCTTTCGACCACTGAGGATTTCTCTTCATTTTCAGTGGAGTACATATGTATCCCATTTTTGTCGAACAAGTCCTTCAAGTGTTTGTTATAGAACTCCTTTCCCTTATCAACCCATAAATATTGTGGTCTTCTGCCTTCCCTGAATATTGTTTTAAATGCTTCAGTGACAGATTCACCTTTCTTGTCCTTCAATGGGACAATCCAACCGTATTTGCTGAAAACATCAATAACCATGAGAAGATACCGATAACCTTTATTCCATTTGCTAAACTGTTGCATTTCAACTAGATCACTTGCCCATATTTCATCAACATGATTTACGATTACACGCCGCCGAGTAAAGTTGCGTCTTATAGATGCATGTAATTCATCTGCTAATTTTTCTTGCCAGTTACCCGACGGCTTTTTCCGTTTTTTGAAACTCCAAAACCTAGTTTCTGCTTTGTATTGATAACATTTCTTGCCAACCAATGCCCCCATTGTCTTTCATTATACGGTACGTTGTCTAAAGCTTGAACCATTTTCCTATCTGCTTTGTTTTTACATTTCCTGTCATCCTTGCAGACGGAATAATCAACATCGTGTTGCATTGCTATTGCATCAGTTTTGCCAGTGGGCATATCATATATTTCCAATATTTGACCAGTTTTTGGGTCATACTTCAGTTGATTTTCTAAATCATTATAAGGTCCTGTGTAATGATGCCCAGGTAATGTCCATCCGCCTTTTGGTTTCGGCAATTTACCAATAGCTTTGTGAATGTCAAGAGCACCGCCATCAAGATCTTTTCTGTTTGTGGTGTATTTTTTCTTGGGTCTTATCTTCGTTGACAATTGATCGAGAGCTTCAGAACCGACTTTATGAAGTAGAGGGTTCATTTTTCTCAAACCATAATCGATTGCTTTTTTCTGCAACTTTGGATCTCTCATTAATTCAGAACCATAATATCTACCCATTTCAACGGCTTTTTTGCCAAGATAAGGTACTCCTTTAGTTAAAAATAATTCCGTTCCAGTATTAGCAATATCACTGAATAAGCCCGCTCCCAACGGGCTATTCAGTTTCCCTGTTTTTTAACAAATTTGGTCTTTGTAATACCACATTCAGCACAAGTGCAAAAGAACATTAGTCTACCATTTTTAGCTGTTTTGTAACCTGAAGGTTCAACACATTCGGTCACTTTCTTTTGTTTAACACAATATGATTTCATAATATATATAAGTTAGATATTTCTGAAATAATATTCGATAAATCTCTCATTTTTCATTGTATCATTTATGTCAAACACTTGTAATAAATCATAATACGAATTACCCTTATTCATTTCATTTAGAAAGTATAAACAGAAATACCCACAAGTTGTTGTTTGTATGTTTTGTATCTGATTGTTTTGATGTAACAAAGTTAGATTTTTCTTTTTGGCATGATTCACAATCTCTTGAAATGGAGGCATACCAAACGAATCAAAATAATTTATTACATCATTCTTAACATAAGTGGCCACCCAATGACTTCCGCTCATATAAGCTGGTTCAAGATTGTATATGAATAACGCCTGTTTATGGTTATGTGGAACTTTTTCATCTCTTGACAGTACATC
The DNA here is from genome assembly GCF_036669925.1 of Montipora capricornis. NCBI lineage: Eukaryota > Metazoa > Cnidaria > Anthozoa > Scleractinia > Acroporidae > Montipora > Montipora capricornis. Next base: position 234,312 of record NW_027180242.1, on the reverse strand, counting down.
ATTGATTGGTATGTTTAAATATTTACACCATTTTTTCAGATCGTGATTGGACATAGGTATGTTTTTGTGAAATTTTGGTTTCACAATATTGCCCCCAAAATGGGTATGCCATTGAATGGACTGTTTTTTCCCAATAGTAACCCTTTTCCTTTTTTGGTTGAGGATGTTTTTTTTTTCTACCATTACCAGTCACATATGGCGGATAACTATAAAATGGAGGGGGCATTCCAATTCTAGGTGCTCCTGTACCATCCTTTTTCGACGAAGGTGGTCTACCTACCCTCGGTGCTCCTCTTCCCGTTAGCTTTTTGACAAGATTCAAAGCCAAAGGAATTCCAATGCTAGCTAACAGAGTGCCTAAAAATCCACCTGATTGTGTTTTGGTCGGTGTTATTTTAACGCCAGATCCTGTTTGAGCCGCATTCATTATGTCTCTTTGCTGTTTGGTTGTAAACATATTCAGATATGGCATCAGTTGATTGATTGCATTGAAAGGTATCATCATGGGTAATGGCATAGCACCACCTTTTTGACCAGATCCTAACAATTTTTTAGCTCCGGCTTCTGCTAAACCACCAAGAGCACTCAACCCAAGGGTTTTACCAATTGCTGGAAGAGCTCTCATACCAAGTGACAATACGGTGCTCAAAAGACTTCCGCCTACTTGTTTTCTGATATTGGTCTTAGCAAGCTTAATGTCCATTCCTTTGTTCAATTGTCGATTTTTTTGCAATCTTTTTTTCACCATTGCTGGAACATAAAGAGTGTCGTTTCCATTAAGAGAATCATTTGTCAGTCTTAGAACAATTGTTTCCCTTTTATGGTAAGCATTACTCAGATTCTTTTTTTGATTATCTGACAGTCTTACGTTTATTTGATGAAGTTCAGTCATATAATATATGTTACATAATTCCAGTCACAAAACATATACAAATAAATATGTGTCATTCATGGGATTAAACTATAACCAATTCATTACCCACCTTGTCAATAACAACCGACTCGTCGTACAATACAACTGCATGGACATTGAAATCTGCTGCACTATTAGCACTTATTTTATACCTGAAAATCAACTGTTTAGGGTCTCTTGTTACTTTTCTGTTTGATATGACAGATCGAAATAAATCAGTGGATATAAACTATTGTAATTAGCTAGATTCAACTGCGTTCCGGTGTTGTAATCATTTTTTCGCATTGCATAAGACATGAGATCATTGAATATTCTCACTTTGCTTTCACTGTCATATTCTGTTTCTGGGTAGAAAACACCATTGCCATATTCGAGTCTGCATGTTGTTAAATAACTGTTTGCGTTTGCTTCATTCAGTTTGAAGGTATCAAGTATATATGGATTTTGAGTTGCAACTCTGGTTTTAGCCCGTTGTAGATAAACAAAAATTGCTTTGACATTGTCAATGCTGGAAGAAATCTGAAAAAAACCACTGACTCTAGCAGGTGCTGACACTGCATATAGTTCACGCTGATATGTCCATTTGTGTTCTTTCATGAAAGAGCTTACAAATTTGTCGTACATACTGTCTTTTGGTGTTAATTTTGGAACCCATAGTAGAAATCTGTTAATCACTACTCTTCCGGCATCTGCTGCTGCTGCCCTATTGATGAGTTCATTGTCGTTCTGGAGATTCAAATTGAATTGTAACTGCATAGGAACCAACATTTTATCTTGCAACTCTTCAAAAAAACTGTAACGATTGAGAGGTATGATCAAATTCACATCTTTTGCTCCTCCCGTTCCATCATCGTTGGTAGCTTGTGTAAGCACTCTTCTAGATTCATATCCTGAATTAGTATTGGCTGTCGTAGCATTTGTGTCTAAATACCAAAAACTGTTCTTAGCTACACTTCTCGAGTAATCATCAGAATATTCCAACAGATTCTTCACAAAAGTGACCTTATGTAGATTGTCAGTGTCATAAACAATTTTCCCAGCACTTTTAATCATCATATGTGCAATCAATGAATGAGATCCGTTTATCACCGTTATTCTATCGGCTGCTGCATAACCAGCTCCATCTGCTATTTTTTGTAACTGGAATTGAACCTCGAAATAAGCATTGTACCAATCATAGAAAGAACTCCGGTCGTTGATGGTGAATCTATAACCGTTCTTTTCTTGATGTTGATTATTTCCAGGGGCTCTAATTACATCATCAAGTTGGAAACGCACCAACTCATTTCTTTGCAATAATTCACTTGTTCTAAAAGCCATTTATACTATTGTATTATATAATTTTGCTGTCATGTTATTTATTTGAAAAATCTACGCCTTCTTCCAGATCCGGATATCAATCTATTTAGTATCATGTCAGCGCTTTCATCTTGCTGTTTCTGTTCAATGGGCAAGGATGGAACAATTGCTTTTTGTGTTGGTGTTGTGGCTCCTTTTCTCAAATTTGCTAATTTTTTCATTATTAGGTCTCCTGACTTTTCTGCCACCGTCTTGCCAATTTTATCACCTGCATGGGAAACCCCTGATTCTAATGCCTTCTTTGCTAATGGCTTAGCAAATTTCTTGAAAACAGACGATGCCACACTCTTCAATGGTTTAAAAATGTTGTCTAAGATAAGCCCAGACCCTTTATGTTGAAATACAAATTTACCAAGTTTTGGGTGGTAAAACCTCTTAAATTCATACGGTTTCATTATACTGTTACATTAGATACTTTTTAAAATCAGCGAAAAAGACGTATCTGCTCCATTCAGATCCACTAATCTTCTTTTTCCATCTGTTATCATGATTCTGATTGATGAAATTGTAGTTTTGTTCACAGGATTAAATGTAACTCTTTGTGGTTCGAGGGTGAAGGAGTAACTTGGTTTTAGTACACTGGTTGAGAATGAATAAATAATGTCTGTTTCTTCACCGTCAACTAAACTTTCGTTTACCAAATCGCAATGAATATTGAGTACGTCTGTGTCTTGACTGAGATTTGGCACTCTTGGTCCAATATGCGTTCCACTTGCTAATATCTTTTTGTCGAAACCGATCAGTTCATTAAAATTACTTGCTCTTAAATCAAGTTGGTAATTTGCAGCTAATGTAACCGTGACTCTGAATGTTGTTTCGTTGAATTCAAGAGTTATCGGATACGTATCACCAGTTTTCGTCACATTTTTAATATGTCTGTCAAAGTCCGTATAATTCCATACCCCAGCTGGAAAGGTAATGTCCTTAAAAGTTGAACCATTATCGGAGCTGTATTTGATTAATTGATTTTTGTACCCAGCATTGACATTGAACCAAGTGAATGACATGTTAATGACTCTGTTAAGACCGATAACGTATTGCTTGTTATTGTCTAGAGTTACAGGTCTGGTGAAATTTGTTGTAAAATCTTCTGGTTTATTATCCCCTTTATTTTTCACACTGTAAGATGATAAAACTATCTCTCGTTCCATTATATAATGAAGTTACATTAAATTTGGAAATATTGTTTGTATAATTTACCATATTGTGATTTGTTAATTGTTGTCATTTTCAATAATGTGTCCAATATAGAAACACCCATATTTCGCATGTCAATGCTTGTATTGCCAGCCAATATCTCACCAATGATTAAATCCAATTTTTTTATGAGTTCTTTCGGTTTGTTAAAAAATATCACATTGCCACCTTTTTGTTTTTTCCTACCAGAACCTTCCATTGTTTTCATTTTGTTTTGATAATGTTTTATGTATTCATTCAGAGTTCTCATAGCGCGATCCACTCTTTTGTTTTCCTCTTGCCTATCAGCTTCCGTTATATTCCCACTTTTGTATTGCTTTGTAACGTTTCCTTTGTAGGCTTTCAATTGATTTCTTTTAAATTTAGCCGCATTGACGATCTTATTGAGATATTTTTTGTTTTTTCGTTCAGTCATTTCTTGTTGATTTATTACCTTTTCAACAGAATCATAATTTGGTATACCAAGATCACCTAATATCTCATTTTCCATATCTTCTTCATCCATTCCATAATCTATCTCATCGTCGTCATCATACTCTGGTGGTAATTCTGGTTCTTCAGGAAAGTACTTAGGATCAACATACATCTCTTTTTTTCCTTCCAGAAGATCTTGTAAAGACTCTTCATATGTTGGTGGTTTTGGCACCAGTTGTTTTTCTTGCTGTGGCAAAACAGGTTGTTCAAATAGATCACCAAGATTCATATCTGGAACTTCATCCTCTATATCCATGCCGTAATCAGGAACTTCTCCTTTCTTCAGTGGTCGTTTTTTCCTTGGCAACCTTAAAGCCTGATTACTATCAATAACATCATCTAATTTACTTGTAATTGGTTGGAATACTTTTGAAAATCCCTGTTGACTGGTCTTCTGATCAATATCATGCTTTGTAATTGCATTATGGACATAATTGATCTTATCCCCTAATTCAGATTTACTCTTTGCGAGTTCTTTCCACTTAAGTAAACTCATTTTTGTTATATTATTACTTTACATAAAAATGGAAATTCATATATAAAAAATAACGTTTTACACTATGTTGAACACCATGTTGAACACCATGTTAAACACCATATTATCGAAACAATATACCCATATGATATAAAAATGAAGATACCTAATTATGATACTGGCGACGATGTTGTCACAAACTTCACACAACTACATGATTTTATGCCTGATCGATGCTTCCGCATGCTCATTTGTGGACCTTCTGGTTCGGGAAAAACAAACACACTGATGCATATGATTCACAATCTGTTGTATTTTGATAAAATATACCTTTATGCAAAAAACTTAGAGCAGTCAAAGTATCGGAATCTCATGAAAGAGTTCGAACCATGGAGTGAAGAAGCTGGTTATGATATCATTGAAGCAAGCAATGATAAAATAATTCCTGTAAAAAATCTCAATGGTGACAATCAAAAAATTGTGATATTCGACGATTTCGTATGTGATAAAAACCAAAGACCATCAGTTGACTATTTTATACAGGGGAGACATAAAAACTGCTGCGCCATATATTTGAGTCAAAGCTACTATAAGACACCAAAAGATATTAGATTAAACTGCTCACATTTTGCCATTTATGATTTTCCGAGTACTAATGAAAAAAGTCTCATATGTCGTGAAAACAATGTCTCACAACAATTATACGAGAAAGCAACTAGAGACCCTTTTAGTTTTATATATATTGACAAACCCAAGAAACAAGTAAGGAAGAATTTCGATGAAAAAATATAAACCAATTGTATATATGAGTTACTCAAATGGTAAATTACCTGAAGACACATTTTCACATGAAAAAGTTGTTGAAATAGTAAAAGGATTGCCTGGTGTTGGTTTTAAACTAACAGATGACGGTGATTATGATATACAGAATAAAAAACTGCGAAATGTGGATTTACCACAAACAAACACTGACGCTAGTACAAAGAGTTATGTTGATTCTGAGGTTAATAAGACATTAAAACTAGACGGCAGTAGTCCAATGACTGGAGCCCTTAACATGGATAATCGGCGTGTCGAAAATATTGCTCCAGCTAGACATGGTCACAGTGATGCTGTAAGTAGTATGCATCTACATAGCTTTTATTTTGAATTAAATACAAACGATGGAAAGATAGAAGCTCAAAATCCGATCGACATGAAAAATAAAAGAATCACAGGAGTGCAAGATCCAATATTGCATTCAGACGCTACCAATAAATTTTACGTTGACGACTTTATGAATTTCAAAGCCGACAAAACGGAGCTGGCTAATTATTTGAAAAAAGATGGAAGTATTTCCGTAACTGGCAATTTTGACTTTGGAAATAATAAAATCAGCAATCTTGCTGAAGGCACTGGCAATTCTGACGCTGTTACAAAACACCAATTACAAACTGGTTTATCAACCAAACCCAATACAAATCAGGTTGTGCTCCGTGATGGTTCGCAGGACATGACTGGAAATTTAAATATGTCACAAAAAAAGATCGTCAATCTTGCTAATCCGACAGGTAGAAATGATGCCACTGGAAAAGGTTACGTTGATCGATTATTTTTAGATTCACTTCGTTTAGACGGATCCTCTAAAATGACTGGAAATTTGGATCTGTCTTTGAATAAAATAATAAATTGCGGACAACCAACCGGTGCTAGAGATGTGACAAACAAATCTTATGTCGATTCCGAGGTTGGAAAAACATTGAAATTGGATGGAAGCGGTGTAATGACTTCTGTTCTAGACATGAACAATCAACGAATAATAAATCTCGGAAACGCCACACATAATCAAGATGCCATAACTTTGAAGCAAGTAAATGACGGCATTGCGACTGTTTCTACTGAAAACAATAAATATACAGACGAACAAATAGAAAAAATAAGAAATATGTAGACGACAAAATAGTTCAGAGTCATATAACCACACATACAAACAGAGAAAATGTGCTGAAATATGCTATGGCTGATGGGGAATTTACAGAAGATTATGGAATACAGGATGCCAATTTAATCGACTATAATGACTCACCACATAAAAACAACAAAAAAGCATTTTCATTCAATGTTCAAAAGGCAGCAGATGGTTCCAGTCTGTTTAAAGGACGATTCGATTTTAATCTATTCAAACTGATACGTGACAATTATAGCGATAAATATACTGTGTGTTTAGAAATATATTTCCTGAGAACCGGTTTTGATGTGGAGTTCAATTCATTTCAGGTTACTTTTGAAAAAAGAAACATGAACACTGATAGAACCACTACAGTCAAAACCAACACAGATTATAAATATTATCGCTTTATCATGAACTTATCACCAGATGGTTCTTCACCAACTATCGAAAGACGGTTATATGTAACTGTTCAATCCACTTATGACAATAGAAGCCCAACTCTTTTACCATTGTATGTCCTGATTTACGGTATAAAAGGTGAAGCAAAAAACAACCTTGATTTCACAATTTATGATTACGAATTGGCTTATGAGATTGTAAATGATCAATTTTTAATGCATGTGCCAATCAATATGAATAACAATAAAATTTTAGGGTTATTTGATAAGATATTACCGTCTTACGCCTATGGAACCACTTCAGAATCATCACTGGGTTGTGATTTCAATATTTCTAGAACAGCACCTCTAACATTTACTAAAATTTATATCGATAAAATAAAAATTTATGCTAAAAAAAATTATCCATCAGAGTCGAATCACGATATAACTTTTTATGGAAACGCTAGTGTATTTTATGACATAGATTTTTCAACAAGCAAAATACTTACTGTCAATGTCAATCGATATTTTGAAAACATAACAAACATACGAATAAATTTTGATGATGACGATGGGGATGGCGTAAGATCTTATGTTTACATTATACATTACAAAACATTACTGATTAATTGAATTATATAATGCAACAGTATATGACATTGTATGTAAAAAATTTAGATGGTACACATCTTCTTGACGACAATGGTGACAAAATTGAATACACCATTGACTATCACTCTGATGATGATTTTACCTATCAAGCTCAAGCTCAACTTTCAGTAAATGATGATGGACATATAGAAACTGACAAAAATCTCGTCGTTAAGGCTGCTACGGAAGAGAACCATGTTGTCATAAAAAAACAACTCGATTTGAAGTTAGACAGATCGACTTTTATTATTTCGAACAGTCTACCTGGTATACCAGTGTTAGACAAAATCAGCATTGCATTAATTCCAGCTTTATCAGTAGTCACAGCCGATTCAAATGACAGAGTTAGTTCATGGATGGATCCTGCGAATAATATCGATTTTTCACAACAAACCAATTCAAAAAAGCCTCTTCTTCTGAGGGATTCATTGAAAAAACTGTTTTTTATACGTTTCGATGGTAGTGATGACTATTTGGAAAAAAAATCATTTGATGTTTCTGAAATAGCGGGTAGTTCTGGTAACAAATGCACAGTAATACTGGTTGTCAAAACAAAAGCGATAACTAATCAATCACAGTTTCAATGGGGGCGTGGAGCCGTCAGATTCGGTGTGCATATACCATGGGGAGATGGTACAGTCTATGTCGATTTTGGTTCCTCATCAAATGGCAGACTTAACATTCCTTCTTTGCTGAATCTCTCTGGAAATATCGAAGTTTGGACAATTCGTATTAATGGGACAAATCTAGAACTCTTTAGAGGCGTTACATCAATCAGTGCGATTAAAACAGAAACAATTTCTGCCACTCTGACAGGTTCAGCTCAAGAAATGTTTATTGGATGTCAGGTTCATACTGATGGCACTGCTGTGAATTTCTGTGAAATGGATTTATATGCTTTTGCTGTTTGGGCAAAATCTCTGTCTGATAATGAATTAAAAAATATGTTCAGGTTCATTCAAAATCATTTCGATTTGTGATGTGGATTTTCAAAATATATAACTCAATATATATGTATATCGACAATTTATTACGATTTGTGGAATATAGTTTTCAAGAAGCAAAAGAAAAACATCCATGCATTAATGACAAAATATTAAAATCAGCACTTGTTTATCAATACCTGCACTGTTTCTATTTGAAAAGAGACATGTCTATGAATGAGATTCTTGAACTCAATGATGGTGAAATTGGTCTTCTTGGACCAGGTAGTGGCTGTCTAACATGGTTACTTGAAAAGATCTTCGGTTGGATTGATATATTAAATTCACATAGTGTATTACATGATGCTTCTGGGAGGTTTTATGACCACCATAAGCTCGATAGAGGTTACACTTATGCTATTTCAGAAAAATACACAACTAAACTGATTAAAAGATCACCTTTTTGTGGTCAAGTCAGTGGTATACTATATTGTCTATGCAGACGATTAACAATCTAAACCATATATATGACAGATCGAAAAAAGAGAATATTTAGCTGGAACCATATTTCAGACAAACTCTCAGAAGATCAGGTCGACGAACTAAAGAGCTATTATAAGGCATACCATAGAAAGTGTTGGGCTTACAAGCAAGCTGTGAAACGTTACAAAAAATTAAAACTGTTAGGAAACACTGTTTCTGTCATAACTGGTACTGGTGGAATTATTAGTGCTGTTGTAACTGGTGGTATAGCCCTAGTAGCAATAAGCACTTGTGCTTTGTTAATCAAGTCTTACATGGATTTCCAATCACTGGATCTTAAAATACAAAATTGTACATACGCATACCAAAGTTATCAGCATCTTTTGAATTCGATAAAAGACATGTTGAGAAGCGGTGATTTTCAACCATCGTTTCACACAGAATTAAAAAATGTAGATGATTTTGTGACTGATGTTTGTTCTAGTGTTGACAAGTTCTACGCTAAATACAATGACAAATTCATTCCTTAACTATTTCATTAATTCGGTCTGATGCCAATGACAGGATGTCTTTCCAATATCGTTCATATGATTGAAGTGTCTTTTTGGATTTGCTCGTCTTGACCTTTTCAAAAGGAAGATCAAGCATTTTAAATATTTGTTTTAAAATGAAATTTATGTTAATCATACGCTTTCTATCAATGTTAACATCTTTCACAACTGCCCCGATAGCCGCAAAAATTCGAATTATTTTATCCATATTTTTTACAGAAATCTGGAAACCATTTTAATGGCAATGTTATTGATAATGTTTTTGATATGATATTTTCTTTGGTAAACACTTTTACGATGAAATCTATGCTTATTTGAGTGAAAATCAACAAATTCTATAAGTGGTTTATAGCCATTAACCAACCCACATTTTTTACAAACTAGCATATTGTTATCATTCACTATAAACGGTTCATCACAACATTGTTCTGTTTTTTTAGTAGGCTTTGAGATTTGTTTATTGCAAAATGGGCAGACCACTTCTTCCATATTGACAAGTTCTTTATGCAGTTCTTGGCAACTCATTATACTATTATATGAGATATTATTTTAGGTTTGTTAAAAACATATAGTTCCAAAATAAATTTTGCGTTGGATCCATTCTGCCTCGCCACGGCATAGATTCGCAGAAATATAAACCATATAGATTTCCAAGAATATGAGACCGAAAATACGAGATCAAAAATATGTAACCGTCAAATGTAAAGTAGTATGGAGTTGGGTTGGGATGAGAGCATTTTTACAAAATGATCTCATACCCCCAACTCCTATACTACTCTCACCCAGCTTATAGACAAAAGCATATATATTCTGCAGCATTGATCATGAAAATTTTGTTGAAGGTATCATAAACTAAATGGTGGAGTTTTTTTCTCATGTTATTCAAAATCAATATACTTTTATGATCGATGTTCTGAAAATTCTCAAATTGAATGGCTGTTTGAAAACTTACGAATAATTACGAATTCCTTAGATATCTTGTCATTTCTAACACTTGAAAAGTAACAACTGTTTGTGTCAGTAACGATCAAATTTTTTTAATTTTATGATAGTTATTGTTATCATGAAATGTGATTCTACCGCACAAATATGGGGAGCCCACCCAAGGTAGATTAAGAGGCTGCGTTCCACCGAAAAAACAAGAAATAAAGTTGTAGTGGAATGGCATAATAGCTCAGAAGGCCAAGCTGCAAATGCAATTCAATTGTAGACCTGAAAGGGATTATCAACTAGTTCTCAAGTTTAATTTAGAACAGCTGTTTAAGTCAGTTATAACTAACTCAATAAAATATTTGTGGAGTTACCAGGCTCGTAGTGATATAATTGTTCGAAAGATATTTTATGGGGCACTATGCAAACTCTATTTGCATTTGTAATTAATATCCTAGGGTACGTGCAAATGAGGCTATAAAAGAAGTCACACGTGCTCCACCCCATCACTCTACTCGAGGATCAAAAAGGGAAGAGTTTGGCATTTTGTCTGATCAACCCGACTTACTCGATGGCCGTCGCGGATCATGTTCCTCCCGATGTAGCGGAGGAGGCCATAGCAGAACAACTAAACCCTCCTGCGGAGACGGGGCTGGACTGGCGAATGACGTACGGTATCGTACGAGTTGTTAGTTTTCCCTGGTTGGACTCTTCAGGTCCTTGGTTTGTTGGTCAATTTAAATAATGCTGCTAATGCCTGTGAGGTTTGCCTGTGGGGTGAGGTTTTAGTTCTTTTTAGTGCCTGTGAGGCTCGCCGCGTGGTGAAGTTGTCTGTTTATATTGTCTGCGTTGTTTGCTTGTGGGGCTTGTCTGTGTCGCGGAATTTTTAACTCATTTGCCTGTGGGGCTTGCGCGCGTGCCAAGTTTGTACTGGTTTTGCCTGTAAGGTCTGCCTGAGTGACGAAATTCCTTGTTCTGGTGATGCCGTCGTGGCTTGTTTGCGTGTTTGAATTTTTTGTATTGTTATATTCCAGTGTGGCTCGCCGAGGTGGCGGAGCTTTATTTTAATCATTTATGCTTCTGTGGTTTGCCTGTGTGGTGGTTATTATAATAATAACGTCTCGGGTTTGCCTGCGTAGCGGATTCGGACGTCTTCTGATAATGCGACGAAATTGTACTGATCATACGGGTTAGGTTTGTGGAGTGAATTTTCTTTGCGTTAATGTCCATTAATAATACCTATGGGGTTTTGCCTTTGGTAAGGTTTTTTTTGGATTTTAAGTCCCATGAGGGTTTTTCTGTGGTTTTTAATATGGATATTGGATTATTTGTGCTCTTGATCAGGTTGAGTTTACGTTATCCAGGTAGCCACCAGACGTCCTGCTCTCAGGCGTGCTGAAGTCGCTCCCTCCTGGTCGGGAACCCCGGTACCACTAGCTTTTTTTGTTGTATTTTTTTTATGTGCCTTATCAATCGATTGGAAAAGGTAGAATCGTGAAATCCCTATTTAAACCCTCAACCCTTTTTTATTTGGATGGTGGGTCGTAAGCGAAGGACGATGGTCTCCAATTAGGGGTTTACGGAGCAAGCAAGAAACTGAGTAGAGTTCCAGAATCAGATTAAAGGAATCAGATCGAGACACTGTACAACTTGGGTGGATACAAACGGGGTTCCCGACCAGGGTGCGAGTGATGGAGGCTGTTGATTGGAGGGATGTCCTCTCGTAGAGCGTGTCTTGAGTTAAAAGCTTTGAAATTGAGAGTTTCCGATCGTTTCTTCGTTGGTGGCTTACACCAAAACGTTAAGGCTTATGATAATGTACTTGAGAATCATTCCCAAGTGGAACCTATTGGCAGGTGGATTCGAAATGGAGCGCACATTCTCGAATTTGCCCGTCCGTTTTCGGGCGTCTATGAGCAAGTAAAATACTTTTCACATTTGCCGCCACCAAAACAGTTTCCAAACCATGCGTCGTGCAGAAGGTTCTCAGAAAAGTATTCAGTAATCGTGTTATAATTATTCTTAAATTTGTTAAAGGTTATTAGGTTATATTACTTATTACGTTCAACAAGGATTGGGAAGAGTAGATCTTTTTTAGTTTTTTATTTTTTAATTTTTTTATTTCCACTTGACAAAGATAAGATACAATATATTTAACAAAATAAGTACAGTGAAAGATGAAGTGGAAAGGGCAAAGATATAGTAAACTAATTATATGCCCCTTAATTAAGATAGATAGATAGTTTATTCTGATTAAAATCGCAGCCAAAAGCTGAATTAGATTAATCGTTACAACAATGACATCTAATAAAAATATGAGAAGAAATATAATAAAATGTACTCAAAATGTAGCTAAAATTTAATTACAATTGCTATATATAAAAGTGTTCTTAAGTCTCTTCGTCTTAGCCAGAGGGACATTAAAATTCCTCTTTTGTTAATTAAGTACATTTATTTTAGGATAAAAAGTAAACTAGAGAGGAAAGAGTAAACGCATAGTAAATAAATATGTAATGTTAGAATTATCAATACTGAGCAAAATAAAATTGGTAAAGTGCTTTTTTAAACAGTTTTCTAGTTGGCTATTTGCGTATAGATAAAGGAATATCATTCCAATAATACCACCCTAGGATAGTTGGACAAAATTTCTTGTTTATTCTGAAAGATTCTGGATTTAGGTGTTGTAAGGATACACTTCGAGTAGCGTAATTATGTTGCTCAGATACTAGAGACAAGTTAAGGTTCGACGACTTCTTATTAATTAGGTGATCATAAAATAGTTGACACGTGTATAATTTAACAATGTCGGGAAGCTTAAGGAAACCAAGGTTTACATAATGGGGAGTAATATGATCACAAAGTGGCACATTCAATTTGTTGATAATTCTAACAGCTTTGTTTTGTAGTCTCACTAATCGTGACAATGGCGCCTCGTAATTTATTGCCTCACAGTACGCAACCATAGGTTGGATAGGGGTATACAAGTGCATAATAGATACTTATCAGAGATTGGGATGTCACACGTGGTTTTAGTTTCGCGATAATATTGACACTTTTGCTAATTTTACTACTAATATGATAAATATGCTCATGCCATGACAGGAAACAATTAATAATGAGCCCTAAATATTTAACACTATATGACTGTTCTAGGTACTGATCTGCTAATTTTAGAGGAGGATATAGATTAAAACTAATTTTTTTGTCGTGATTGAAAAACCAAGTATTTTGTCTTACTTAAATTCAGGGTTAATCTGTTTGAGCATAACCATTCATAAATAGCGGGCAATTCAGAGTTTATCCTCTGAAGCAATACATCTAGGTCTTTCCCAGTTGCAGTTAAGGAAGTATCATCCGCAAATAGTCTTAGGGAAAAATAGTTGGTTGCTTTTTCAAAATCATTTATATAAAATAAAAGAAGAAAAGGGCCTAAGATCGATCCTTGGGGTACTCCAGAGTTTACTAGAAGAAAGTTAGACTCCACACCATTGACAAAAACTTTCTGCTTCCTGTTGCTTAGGTAAGACCTAAACCACTGATTTGCGTTACCTCGTATACCATATAGGTCTAGTTTGGATACAAAATAGAATGGTTTACTGTGTCAAATGCCTTGCTTAGGTCTAGAAAGAGCGTTACAGCATACTTTTCTTCATCAAGGGCTTTCGTTATCTCATCTATTAAATCTACCAAGCAGTCAATTGTATTGTATCCAGATCGAAAGCCGTACTGATCAGGTACTAAGATATTTTCAGTCAGGCAATAGAATATCAGTTGATTGAGAATGCACCTCTCAAAAATTTTACTTAATGCACAGAGAACTGATATGGGTCGGTAGTTACCGCATGACGAACGAGAGCCTTGTTTGAAAATCGGGATAACCTTCGCAATTTTTAAACTATCTGGAAATATACCTTGTTTAAGTGTTAAGTTTATTATGTATGTCACTGGTCTAAATATTTCGAGTACAGCAGAGGATAATAACAAAGGGTGAACCTTGTCATAACTAAACGATTTTTTACAATCGATGCTCTCTAAAAGTAAGAAGA
>NW_027180242.1:202500-207500 GCF_036669925.1 Montipora capricornis | reverse complement strand
TACCTGTTGAACCTGTTGAAAGAGCAGCCAAACGCCAGAAGATACGTGATCGACAGAGTCAATACAATGAAGAAGTGGTAAAACAAACCAGACCGTCAAGGAAGGCACCTTACAAGATCGATGACGTGTTTACAATCAAAATGGACAGGGAAGAAAAAACGCGTCCTGTACACCCGAATATGCTGTTGCGCAAAATAATGGAGATTAGGAAAGACTATGCTAAAATAGTTACTTCACAAGGAAGCATTAAGATTATATGCTTGCACTTCGAGGAATGTGCCACTCCATTATTGCAACGAAATTTCGTTCACAGCTGCTTGCAAGCAAGCTAACAATACTTGTCAGTAGCATTTGTTCAGTTTGCAAATAAATGAAGTAACAACAATTTTTTTGGACTGCATCTTTATTACTTGTATTCAGATTAAATTTAAAACATAAAATGAATCTATACATTTGGTTACTTTAGTGGACGGTGTCTGTTACCCAAACCGCATTACTTAGTTAACCAGTCAAAAATCCACTTACTAGGCCTAAATACCAACCTATTTTATGACCCTAACCCTAACCCTAACCGTAACCTTCTGAAAACAAACTTCAATTTCATATTGATAACCTTAAACTCAAACTGACGCAGTCCTTAGGCCTAAATGCACTATCGTGACCATGATCCACACTTTCTGTTTGAAGCTAATCATTCAAAGGCACTTCTAAACCACATTGGTGAGAGGCGAGTGCTCTCAACACTGCGCCATCCCTGCACCCCTGTTCAATATTTGAACTGGTTTGAATAAAACAAAACAAACTGGTTTGAAAGAAATAAACGGGTTTGAGAAAATTTAAACCAAAAATCAAATTAAACCACAACATCTACCTTCACAGTTAAAGCATTTCGCCTTTGACAGACAATTTGTGGAGATATGGACACCCTTTAGCCACACAAAACACTTGACATTTTGTCTCAGTATTGTTCTCCTAGCTTTCGGTTCAGTGATGGTCATGCAGTTAATGGATTTGTGATTCTTCTTGCAAAAAACACATTGTTGAGTAAATTCCTCACTGCCTGTATAAAGGGCAGAGGCAGAATGGAGTTGTTTGCTTCTTGCTCTATACTGGCATTTGTACCACTTGTTTTCATTGCGGTACATCTTTCCCTGGCTTCCAACTAAGTTTTCATTGAAATAAACAAGGCATCAAGATTCAATGATTCCTCACTGACAAACTTACGGCTTACAACCAGTCGCTCCAACCACGAGCCAACTTTACCAAGAGAAAGAAAATAGTGGTCAGAGTTCATCACCAAGTACCAGCCTACGAGCACATCTGTTACTGATTCCGATAGAGTATTTGTTTTACTCAAGGTACAAGTCCGTGTTGTTTCTGAGAGTAGTTTGGCCCTGAGTACTTATGGTTTCGTAGACACAGCTGCTGTCAGTTCCATGATAAACCCCCGGATCGCTGCGAAATCGAAGCTACAAGGAGTCCCTGATAGAGTCAGTCTGAACACTGTACGTTACTCATACGAGTCACGGCTGTGAGCTATCCCAGGTGAAATTCCACATCTCCTCAACACATGAACAAGCCCCCGACTTCACTGTCAATCATGCTCTTCACATTAAGATTTGAATGTGTCCAATCGCTACTGCTCTAATCAAGTAGACTAGTCTGAATGGCCACACCTGAAAGATGTGAAGCTGCCTAACCACTTAATAGATGTGAGTGAAGTGTCTGTTCTTATTGGTCAAGCCGTTCCACAAACAGTTATATCATCTTCGACTATTGCTGGGGCAATGATCCACAGAACGAGCCGTATGCGACCAAGCCTGTCGAAAGCAGAAGCATTTAAGATTTTCATACTTTCTAAGTTTAGGAAAACACGTAGAAACCTCCGTGACAGTTGTTTTTGAATAGAGTGACAACCATGTTGAAATAGTTGCTAAGTGATGTAACGGTCTAGAACTGGAAACGTAAAGGATCATGGGATTGTAAAACACGTGCGAGGTTGAAATAGAAAAATGTCTGTAGAAATTTATTCCTGTTACTGTGATTGAACCGAAGAAAAGGAACTGGATTGTTATGTTGTGTGAGTTAATTGGAGTCAGATAGTTATTTGATGTCTCGTGTTGGTATCTTAGCGTTTACGGAATCGAACAAAGCCATCATTTGGATGGTGCATTGCCGGCCCAGTCAATAAGAGAGAACATATGCCATAGCCAGTCGCCCTCTCAGTCTTTGAGTTTGGCTTTGAAGAGAGTCAGTCAGCCGTTTATCTGTACAAACAGGTCGAGGCGTTTACGGTTTGTGAGTCGCACAGATTCATTAACACTGCTGATAGTACCAAGAGCACTGAAGATAAAAGGGCACTGGGGATTCTGAACAGTATAACTAAGGTCGAGAATGGAAGATACGTGTTACGTCTTTAGTGGCGGAATGAAGATCCGATACTGCCGTAACAGGCCACAAGCTGAAATAAAATTACAACAGTTAAAGAAGCGGTTCCTGCCTGACCCAGTGAGCCACATATAATGAGGCTAAATTTGGAAATGATGTTTGCGATATTGTCCGAAATAATTTCTACGTTGACGACTGCCTTTTCTCAGTCCCTACCACTGAGAACGTCACTACGACTTAGGCAGTTGCTGAAGAGGGGAATTTCCCACTGACCAGGTTCACTTCCAACGACTTCAAAGTCTTAGAGGCTATACCAGCTGAGGAGAGAACAGTTAAGTTACCCCTTGGACGGACACTGGGTCTACATTGGGACAGTGAGACAGACACACTATCTGTGAAAGTGTCAACTTTCCTTGGTGGAGCTAATTGCCAGACGAGACGAGATTGCTTATCTAAGGTGAGCTCTACATGTGATTTGCTTGGTTCCATTTGTCCTGTTTCCATTCCTGCTAAGAAATTGATGCAAAACACCTGGCAACTGAAGCTTGACTGGGATGTTTCATTATCCGTAAGCTTGCTGGAGGGCTTCATAAGGTGGAAAAAAGAACTGTTGCTCCTTAATCATTTAAGCCTTACTCGCTGCTATTTAAGTGGAGGTTGTTCCCGTGATGCATCTTTCGAACTTCACCACTTTGATGATGCCTCTGAATATGTTTATGGAACAGTGTCTAAGTTGAGGAAGGAGACTGGTGACCAAACCGTTGAATCTACTTTCATCTTGGCAAAGAGTCACCGTAAAAATGTAAGTGTTTTGTTCATAGTGGAAGTGCAGTTAGCTATCAAGCTACAATCTCGGACAAAACTGTTGAGACAGTAACACAAATTCGCCTTCATTTTTAAACATCCCTACTTACTCTCCCCTTTCCACTCCCCTCCCACCCTCCCCCCTCAGTCAATGTTGCTGAGTATCGTCATATGTTCTACAGTATATTTCTGCCCAAGAGAAATCAACATTGAGGTTGGGGGGAGGGAAAAGGGCAGGTTGCAAGCGGTACATTTGGATAACTTGTTGGAGTACCCAAAATGTTCTTTTGTCTCAACAGGTTTTGTCCGAGATTGTAGTTACAGGCAGCCACTTATAATAACCTGAAAGATACAATTCAAATTTAACAGAAACAGTATGTTTCTGTGATAAGATTGGAATTGGAAGCTGCTACGATCGCAGCACAGGTTCATCGCCTGATCTCAAGCGAGACTAATTTGGAGCCTCTTTTTTCTGGACAGACTTTAAGGTCACATTCCAGTAAGTAAAGGTTGAGTCTCGAAAGTTTAATACCTACGTGGCCAACAGAGTCTATGAAATTCGAAGTGTATCCCAACCCAATCAATGCAGATACTATCAAAGTTCCCTTCATCCAGCTGATGATGCCTCTCGGGACTTAACAGTGCATCAGAAGTCGATATCTGAAAGATGGTTCAGTGGTCCAGCGTTCCTGTTCAACCCTAAAGAAGAATGGCTCAATGCTGACATTGATACCTTATCAGACAGCGACCCAGGAATCAGGAATGAGAATCCTACATCTGTGGCGACGGGACCAGATAAGGTACCAGAGATGCTGAAAATACACTCGTCGTGGACAGTTCTGAAGATAATTGCCTGGTTGTTAAAGTTTATGGAGTATCTAAGGTGTCGCAAGAGAGATGACAAGTTTGAACTCTCCAAACTCCTCACAGCGGAAGATTTGAAGTTTTCAACTGTTGCCATTGTGCAGTTAGCCCAGAGCAAGGTGTTCTCAGAAGAGGCGAATAATTTGGAGAAACGAGGAAGTGTGAAACGCTCAAGCAAGTTATTGAAGCTCCGACCGATACTGGATAATGGCTTCGTAAGAGTGGGTGGACGCATTGGGGATTCTCCAGTCACACGTGATGCAAGGTTCCCAATGATTGTTCCACCTAATCAACCGGTTACCCAGCTTCTGATTGCATCATAGCATTAGAAAATAGGACATGCAGGTCAAAGTTACATTCTTGCTCAGCTGAGAGAGAAGATTGGATTCCAAAAGGGAGGTTCTTACTTGCTAAGGTCTTGCAATCTTGCCTAAACTGCAAGAAGCAAAGAGCAGCCAGGATGGAACAGATGATGGCGGACTTACCAACATTCCGCACAACAGCCTTTGAACCCATTTTCACGCAACTGGAGTCGACCTTTTTGGCCCTTTGAACGCAAAGAGACGAATAGTAGTCGTCAAAAGGTAGGCCGTGTTGCTTACTTGTCTTAACTCTCAGGTCGTACTCCTAGAATTAACTTCCTCCTTGGAAACGGATCGTTTCATTAACGTTCCAAGGATATACATCAGTAGACGAGGGACACACAAAACTATCCACTCAAATAAGGGCACCAATTTTACTTGTGCAGCAAGAGAAAACAAAGAGGCCATAGATGGATGGAATAAGAAACAGATCCAAGAAGGATGTCAATGGGTTTTCTAACTATCCAAGGCCTCACAAGCTAGTGGGGTCTGGAAGAGGCTAATCCAAAGCACTCGAACAGCCTTGCGAGCGATACTTAGAAACAGCTTAGTGGATTAGGAAGTCTTGGTTACTGTCCTCAC
>NW_027180242.1:170000-175000 GCF_036669925.1 Montipora capricornis | reverse complement strand
AAAACGGTCCTTGTGTTTCCAAACACCATCAGCGGAAATCTGGCTTTTTCCTAACGCATTTACTTAAATTAATTGCCAGGGACGGGGTTGTTTGCGACAATTAACTTGGTTTGCACGTTTCAATTTCCTATGTTCGTTCTTAGCATCATGCATTTAGAACTCTGCATACAATAACGCGATCTTGAAAAGATTGATTCAAATATTATAAAATATGCTTCAACATATGCCCTAAATAAAGTTACTTCCACGTGCTAATACACACTGAGTACAAATTACATTCCTTTTAACTGTGTTTTGGAAGGTTTTCTAATTTAGAAAATAAATAAAGTCAAACACTAAGAAACGGCAGCAACGTTCACCCTTGAAATTGGGCGAATTGAACCTAAGACCTGTGTATCACTGGTATTTCTTACAAACTAGACGATCCGTGAGCGTAAACTGCCACAAGCTTGTTCTGATATCTCGCAGTTTACAGGGATTGCTGCTCTTAGCATGGGACCCGTACACCGACCGACCTATATTTGCTATTCATATGGGAGTCTTCTTGGAATGATCACAGGTTCAATAACACTCGGGAAATCTTACTTCGACTTGAATTTCTTTATATACAGTTCAGCTATCAAACAACGGCTTTGATGCATGTTTAATTTCAAGAAATACCTTCTTCGTTCGATGTCACCGGCCATCTCACCAAACTTGTGCTTCTCGAATTTAGGTCTAAGCACCCATTTCAAATAGCGCTGATAAACAGTATTTAAGGCTGCGTTTACATGAGACCAGGGATGAGTTTCATCCCGGGATGAGTTCATCCCGGGCTGAAATTTGATTTCGTTAACATGGTTGATTTCACCCCGGGATGAAAGGAAAATAGTCCCATCGCGGGATGAAATCAATGTCGAAAGCTACCTCGGTGTGCTAAACAAAAATGTGGTTAAGAACATATAAAGTTCTCAACTTACATTCCACTACAACTCGCGGCACTCATGGCGGTAAATCTGTTCATTACAAAATGGCCGTCCTTGCCGTAAACTGATATGCACAGTATGATCATTCACCGCTGGTCATACGTAGGGAAGCACAGAAAAATGTCATTTCGGCCCGGGATGAAATTTTGTCCCGGTGCTGAAGACCGGGATGAAATCGTCCCGGGATGAACAAATTTAACCCTGGGATCATATAAACACCAAAAGCCAAATGACCAGACACCGAGGTGAAACTCATCTCGGGATGAAACTCGTCCCGCCCGGGATGAGTTCTCTCATGTAAACAGCACCTAAGTCTAAGCACCCACTTTAACACTTAGCTTTCAATAAATGCGTGGCTACGTCGTTTAAGGTTAGGGTTAGAACTTTTAATAACAATTCTGAGAAGATCCCCGTATGAATATCAAATATAGGTCGGTGTTCGGGGCCAATGCTTTTAAAATCGCCTCTTGTTTGTGAATAATTGTTGCATAAATTAAGTTTGGTAAAGGACGTAAAAAATTCACCTAAATGCACAGTACATAAGCTTAAAGAAATATTGTCGGCTTCCCAAGTTAACTTCATTTTACACCGGAATGACTAAACAGCAAGAAACTGCTCTCGTGATATTAAATTTCAACCCACGTATGCAAAATAGTTAAAATTTGCACAACACAATAATTCCACAAAGGCAGAAAAATCTCACAAAAACCATTTCCAGTCCATAAATTTATTGAAACAAGCAAAATATTTGCTATTAGAGGCCTTCTAATTTCATTCTGTGCGTACAAACAAGTAACACATTTCGTGTCAAAAACCATACGAAACTAAATACATTTCTCAGAGGAGTTTAGGAACGAACTCTCTTCTAAAGAACCTTTCCCTTGAATAATGAAGCACAAAATGGACAACAAGCTTTCTTTCAAAGAATTCTTCACTAACGAGAATTAGTCAAATTACCAATGTGTTTTTTCTTTTTGCCAGAAAGCACAGACTGTTCACATGCTAAAGTTAGCAAACATGCATGTGTCCTCTGACAGCTGTACGTTCCAGTTGATATCATTGTTAAAACAAACCAGACCGCTGTTATCTTTAGTTGCCTATGAAGATTTACGATCGTGTTCAGTTACCATTCTCAGAAAATACATAAGGAGAACAGATCTGAATCTTTAAGAGGGTCAGAATCACAACTTCAGATAAGTTATACCAAGCCTCACAGTTCCACGGCACTAGAGCTGCTGCATTATCCGCAGCCAGTAGTTTCGGTAGATGAACTATTGAAAACAGCAGGTTGGTCTTCAGAATCCACCTTTTCCAGGGTTTATTAGAAGCCTCTACTTTAGAAGCCACTATTTGGGCCTAGTGTGCAATTGACAACTGAAAATGCACTTAAGTGTAATCTGGGCTTACAGGAAAATAAAAGTATGGTTAGAGTCAGATGTGTGGTTTTTCCACTCTTACTGCACGTTGGTTGCTTCGAAATCTCATGGGATCTCCGGGCATGGAAGCCAGGTCCCTTTTTGCTCTTAGGTATTCATGGGTCCTTACCTTACACAATTACGAGATTACGTGAAATTGACTTGAAATCACGTGCGATGGCGTAATTTGCTCATTCCTGCATAATCCCACCTTTGCTCTCTATTTGAAAACTACACAGATATTAGCAATATTTTTTCGTAAGTAAACTCTTTGAAAACCGTTCAAAACACGCCATTTATATCGACGTCGCTTTATGAATGCTCTAAAAATGAGCAATCAGGCCTTGGATGCGCAGGGAGCTCGAGTATTCTACTGGTTTCAAATGTAAAGCACTTATAATAACAATTGGCTCATGAAAACTGGCCGATTGTAGTCCGTGATATATGTGTTACGAGACAGATTTTGTAGCCACAGCTTCTATGGTTTAACTTCATTATTCTGGCTTGGAACTTCAGCACTCTGCCGTTGCTGGCAGCCACCTCTGTCATCAAAATGCTAAAAGCTGACGTTTAAATATGCATTTGCTGAGCTGTGATTGGCTAATCAATACATTTTCTTCCAAGAATAAAGGACAACAAGGTGACAGCCTGGACGTATGATTAGGTTCCCAGGGCGTAGCACCTGAACTAGTCAAATAAGTGAGTGCTACAAGGTTCTCCTGAGTTAAGTACTTTCGAGAGTAAGCTATCAGTGCCAAATACAGCTATAGCTGGTAAAAGAGTTTGAAAAGTTACAGAAACGTGATCAGAAAACTCTCAGCAGCAAAGGCAGGAAAGCTAGTGGTAAATACTTGGGGTAGACACTTCAGCCTAGATAAACGCGCGTTAATTAAATTGTTGGATTAACTAATAGCTGCGGAAACCGAAGTTTCCACAGTCCTTTAAACCAAGGCGTGCGGGCTACCGCGGGAAACCTAACCCTACAGATAACTACGCTAAGAAAACTAACATAGTCGGTCTTACAAACTCATTAGTCCTCGTATTTCCAAAAACATTGAGGGAAATTCGGCATTCCCCTAATGCATTTTTCTGTGAAAAAGTTACTTATATTAACTTCTAGGGACGAGGTTGTTTGCGACACTTGACTTGGTTTGCACGCTTCAATTTCCCATCTTCGTTCTTAGCACCGTGCATTTAGTACGCTTGCATACAATGAAGCCGTCTTGAAAATATTGCCTAAAATATTAGAAAATATGCTTTAACATATGTCCTAAGTATAGTTACTTCCGCGTGCTCATATACACCGTACAAATTGCATTCCTTTTAGTTGTGGTTTTGAAGGTTTTCTAATTTAGAAAATGAATAAAGTCAAGCACTAAGAAACAGCAACAAGGTTTACACTTGAGATTGGGCAAATTGAACCTAACCTCTGTGTATCACTGGTATTTATTACAAACTAGACGCTCTGCGAGCCTAAACTGGCTTGCTCTTGGTATGTGTTTGTCCTCCTCAAAGTTTTGTACTCATTGCCAAACACCCTAAGAAATTATCAGTCCATAAACGAAACACTAGTTATTTTTAAAAATCAAACTGGCTGAAAGCACATAACCTGCACGTAGCTGGACGTGTAACTTGAAACGTTGGTAAAACATACTATCTTGGTCAAAAGTTGTTGGGAAGGTTGCGCACATCACTTCACTTCACACCTAATTCGATTATTGTAACTATTGGCTGAACTACTTGGGGAATAGCATGCTCTTGTGGCCCCCCTCTCCCATATTCCCATGATGTTGGAAGAAAAGTCACCATTTTGGTTAGTGCAAAATCCAACATTGATAAGTAAGGGGGGGGGGGGGGGGGGCAAGGGGGCTATCTCAAAAGTGACAAGTGACGTTACCTTCCCAACTTTTGTCCAGGATTGTCTGAAAACAACTGTAAACAGTTTTCGTCGTAAAACACAACATTTACGGAAGATACGAAGTTGTTATTCTCCATAATTACGGTTCGATGGATTATCTTTATTGTTGTTGTTATTGGGCACCATTTTCAGAATGTGGTATATGCCACATCCACAAAGGCGCTTTTCCGAGGGCAAATTTTGCATATCTAACCACGGCAAATGGAGCTATGGTACGGCTCACTAGGAATTATTCTTATTCATTTCGTAGACATTCCAACATTATCATTTGCAAGATTACCAAAAAGTAATATATAGATCGCGATCGACCTTATTTGAGCCTGATTTCAGCAATAACTTGAACAAAACACATCGAACTCCGAATATGTTGCCACTTCTTCGAGTTTTTTGGTTAAAGGAATGAAACCACGTTTAGAAAATCGCGTGTATAGCACTTCGACCTTTTTCAGACAATCCTGGTCAAAAGTTGTTGGGAAAGTTGCGAGCATCACTTCACTCCACTTCACACCTAATTGGATTATTCTAACTATTGGCTGAACTAAATGGGAAAGAGCATGCTCTTGTGGTATCCCTCCCCCGTATTCAATGTTGGAAGAAAAGTCAGAAAAGTCACCATTTTGGTTAGTGCAAAATCCAACAATAATAAGGGGGAAAGGGGGCTATCTCAAAAGTGACGCTACCTTCCCAGGACCTTTGTCCAGG
>NW_027180242.1:162500-165000 GCF_036669925.1 Montipora capricornis | reverse complement strand
TTCTTTTAATTCAACGAATCTCTGGAGAAAGTAAACCTAGCCCCTAGGCCTGGTGTCCTTCTGTCTTCCAAGTCTCATACCGGTCCACGACTAGTTGGCTGTCCAAGTCTAGTCGAAGGTGTAGTGATGTCCAATTTTGCTTTTAGTAACTGTTAGTGACTGTTTTACCAATGATTATTTAGTTTCGGAGGCTACATGTGCATACCCTCAAGCGCCGCCTGGCATCCACTTACGGTGAGTCCATGCAAACAATAATTCAGCTCTGCAAAAGACTCGGAGAACTTGTTTTTGACGTTATTTTTGAATATTTAACATAGCGTTGTATTGAAGCGCTTTTTTTGCCCACCTGAGATTATTAATCCCCTTTTCAGTTTCTTTGCAAATCTCAGGAAGAAAATATTTATACTTGATTTGAGACACGTTATTTTTTGTCTTTTAAGCAAATACAACTAGTGTGAAGATATTTCCGCAGCCCTGAAGATCGTTTCTAAGACTATTTTTGTCAGTTTTGTGACCTCAAATCTGATTATATATCCACTGTGACATAGAAATTTTCCCTGACCCTAGAAAATCCCTAGCTTTCTCCTGCGTTTTTTGGTACCGAAGAGTTCAAATATTTTCAGTTTGTAATTTTGCTTTTCAGCTTCTCCGCTCTGTATTTATTTTCTAAGGTTACTCAAGCCTTTATTGACTTAGTCGAGAAGAAAAGGTATTTCAATTATCTTTTTTTTCTTGATGACGGCTTTGGAGCGAGATCGGAACTAACAATAACGAAGCCAAGATCAGTAGTTTGTCAGTTAACACTAACTTGCTTTAGCGTTGTTTTGCTCCTAATGAGGTAAAGTCCAAATGGAAACCAACGCAAGTTCTCACTTGATTGGGCGTTGTTCTGGATTGCCAATTCAATGCTTCCTGTAGGTTCTTATGGTTTAGTCAAGTTTGCAACGTTACACCGATGCTCAAGTACTCAGCAATCCTAGGCCTAACTTGTAGTTACGCTTCATTTATGCTTTTAATTTTATACATCATCTGTCACGCAAGTAGATACCCCGAAGTGTTTGCGGCACTGTGTTTGGTTCGGGGAATACGTTTCCATTTTTCCCACAGGGTTTTTGGTTTTTTGTATCCAGCAACGGATGATGGTGATCATCCATATGATCATCCATCCATATGATTCATTTCCTATACTATTTCATCAAAATTAAGTGTGGGACCCACCATCAGTGCGGATTCGATATTTATACAAAGACACTTGACCAGCCGCAGCCAAGGAACTTACTCGAGCGAGAAAGAGGGAGGACCCTGGAAACGAGGATGTAAAATGATCTATTTCTAAATGAAATGCCAGAGAGTCTGAGAATACACCCTCCGCATTTTCCGATCTCATACTTACTACTTGAGCAACTGCATTTTAATAATCTACTTTGGCATTAAAATCAAGATGTTGTAAGCCATCGATAGAGAGATAACTGAACGGTATTGCTTGGCTATTGTTATTCGCTTCGTTTGGGAGCTTCGAGGATAAGTGGGCCGTATTTCAGCTAGCTATCCTCGCCGGAATTGATATTTTAATGCCTGCAAAGCAAGTGCGCGTGTGCCCAGCCCACGCGCCATGAGTGATCCCGAGACTTAGGACAGTGCGATTTCTACTGTGTTCAAGCATTACAAAAATTTAGTAAACCGGGAGGGGAAAACTTGTAGAGTGATGCATTATGAGTCCAGGATACAACATCTCAAGGATGAACATCCCTAAAAGATGGTGGGACGAAATGAAGCGTCTGAGTGTAGCAAAGGCCAAGAATGGCGATTTGTGTAGTTGAATTAATTCAGATCACTTTTCAGACCTTTTCCAAGTGGAGCAGACTAACTTGGTCAACTGAGCCTTCCACGAACCGCTAGTGGAATATAAGTTGCCACTTCTGCTTGAAAGTCTCTCTGTAGGGAATATTCCATGTGTTTCTGTAGAAACCACTTAAAGGACGCTATCAAAAGTCAACCACACTAAAACTGCCGGACCGGACATGATCCCGAACTTGCTACTCAAGGAGTACGCCGATATCTTGGCCTTCCGATTACGGAGATTCTAAATGCTTCTTATAGACAACACCGCCTCCCACCTGTGTGGAAAATGGCCAATGTCACACCCGTGCCGAAAAAGTAAGCAGTTCTGGATCTGAAGAAATATTGAGACCTATTTCTCTAACGCCTTGTATCTCTAAAGTGGGTGAAGGATTCAT
Source organism: Montipora capricornis (assembly GCF_036669925.1). Classification (NCBI taxonomy): domain Eukaryota; kingdom Metazoa; phylum Cnidaria; class Anthozoa; order Scleractinia; family Acroporidae; genus Montipora; species Montipora capricornis. The sequence goes on along the minus strand of NW_027180242.1, from coordinate 162,763 downwards.
TGTAGACGACTATCTCAAACCTGCTGCAATAGACGTCATTGATAGTAGCCAGTATGGGCTAGAAATCCTCAACTACTTTGGCTTTGATAAGCACGATGGATACATGTTCCCTGAAGACTGACGGAAACGGAACGACTGTAAGGACTCTACTCTACTATATTAGTCAACAAGTTACGTAGTTTAGACGTACCACGTAGTATAGTTAACTGGATCATTGATTTTCTGTCTAATCGATTTCCAAGAATGAAACGAGCAAAAGGTTG
>NW_027180242.1:142500-145000 GCF_036669925.1 Montipora capricornis | reverse complement strand
AGAACGGTGGAGCCGTTCAAATTAAAATAGCCGTTCTTAATTGATTCAGACACTGAACTTTTCATGTACTTGATCAAGGTATTAAGTTCGGCTCATGAAAAGTACAGAGTCTGAGTCTGGCCTTATTGTCTTCAAAAATGACAATTTAATGCAAGCTTATGAGTAGAATTCAAACTTTTCACGTGCGCCTTCCATTCCCAAAATTGTCAGGCAATTTGGCTCAAGTGCTTTAACAAATTGGCATGTATTTCACAATAATAATGAAGCTTTAGATCAAATGGTTAAGCAAATAATTTGGTATTATAGTGCTCTCACAGCAAATTACATGATGACAAAGGATTCCTTCTCAGAAAGCTTATGCTGTCATTTAAACTGTTATCCTGAATGCAAATAATATGTTGATGCCTGGGATTATTATTATTATTGGCGTTTAAAGAAAAGAGAACCAAATTTTAATGAGTAATAATGTGTGCTTTCCACACACTTATGATGTTATAACAGAAATGACAGTGTTTGACACTTGCAGAATGCAGACAACAAGACCTATTGCTCACATAGCTATTTTTGCTGTAAAGTGAAACAATGACAGGCTAGTCAAGGTGCACTTGCACACGTGCAAATGCATGTGTATTCAAAATCAAATGCTCGCACTTCGACATGGTTTATATCGGTGAAACAAGTAGAGCTATCGTATCCAGAATAAAAGAACATATCAGAATGGTGAAACAGACGGTGTATTTACATTTGATCAATCATAACAAACCATTCATGCAGGATATGTCTTAAATCCTCCACAGGAATCTCCACGACATCCGCACGCGTAAAATCATCGAAGCGCTAGAAATCCGAAAGCATGAGAACGTCATGAATGGTTGCATAGGACGAACTCTAAATTTAGATTAACACCAAATTAATGAGCCTCGACATTCCACTATAGTACTAGGTTTTTTTACGTAAACCAATCCTGTATCCATAATCTTCATTCACTTACGAAGCTCTAAGCTTCGAAACGTTTGAAGTATTAAACCGATCACAAACATATATGCCTCAAGAAGTTTATTCCTTACTACATTATCTGTCACAGCATGGCTACACCCTTCTTCTTTCTCCTTGAGAAAAGGACATTTTTTCGCGAATGTTTCCGAGCATGCGTTTATTAATTATTTATTTTTGGTGTGTAACCATGGCGATTAAAGCAACGTTCCGCTGACGACGCTCTGAATTACCGGTCGATAAATGCCTCATTGAAATTGACAGCTTTTCTCAACTGCGCTTTAGGGAAGTGTATTCTGCACTCCATCCACTTGAACGCTTTTTCTCTTGATGTGGATGGCATAACGTCTAGCCCCCTGATTCGAGAGGTGAGGGGCGGAAGCGACGTAAGGTGTTGAATAAAGGCGAACCTCTCCTTACGGCCACCTCTCCAAGGCGGAAATGTTGAAATCGCCAACTACTAACACACAACTAGATCCAGGGCTGCTTCTCAAAGATGAATTCAATAGGCGTAAATCGACATTTTTCGGGACTGGGGGGCGATAGAACGTATAAAGCATAAGTTATCGACTTGCTGCTTGTAAGTATTTCAACAACTACCATTTCGGTGTTGTCTCTTTCAAGATCGTTACGGCGTATGGATTGCAGATTAGATTGAACAGCGATGAGGACACCACTACCAGTCTTGCAAGCCCTATCTCGTCGAAAGATTGACTAACCTGGAAGTAGTTCGCTGCTTGACACCGTGTCACATTAAGCTATGTTTCGCAAATACAGACCAGATCATAGATACCAGTGTATACCAGGTCCTGAAGCTTGGGGATCTTACAGACCTTGACAGATAGGTCAGCAATTGATGGAACAAAGGCCTTTAGACTTCTAGCGCTCAAATAAAGACAGCTTAGGCAATTAGACGGTCCTGGATTTGGATTAATATCCATGAAAATAGTTCAAAAACGGGCGGTGATAAACATAGTCATTACGTAGCCATGCTTGAGCCAACGAGACTGAACCAGGGAGGCCATCTTCTGGCGGAACGAGCGGTTATCGACCAGTGGAAATTGGTATGAAGTAACAGCATTCAGCTTATATTTCTCAGTGATAAGGTTAAAATAACTAATATATAGATTTAGTCAAGCCTAAAAGCGGAGCTCCCTGGTTATTTATTCTTACTGCCTGTACGGTTTGTGAAAAAAAAAAAGGTTTCGAATTGTCCGCATTTTGATGTTTCCGATTGCTGCTTTAATAATTACATCCTTTTTTTTTTTTTTGCTTTCTTCAATGAAAAATTAATTGCCTAACTAATGACTTCCACGGTAAATTTTACGCTAAAAACCGATATCGCATGAATTATGAAGCGATGAGTGCGACATCGGTTTTTCCAGTGAAATTTACTTTGCAATTCACCAGTTTGGCAATAGTTTTTTCTTGAACCGAATGAGTTTTAAAAGAAAACAAGCATTAAGCACAACCTCAGCGAGCGAATTGAAAAGAAAAAAAGCCATTT
>NW_027180242.1:130000-137500 GCF_036669925.1 Montipora capricornis | reverse complement strand
CAGGGATGATCGTAAGGACTTGAAGAACTGGCGTCCAATCTCCCTCCTTAATGTAGATAATAAAATTTGCTCCAAGGCTCGCTCTTTACGGTTAGCAAGGGTTTTGAGTTCTATTATCAGCCCAGATCAAACTTGCTCTATTCCAGGAAGGTCTATCGCTTCTAATTTAGCTTATTGCGGGATACTTTAGATTACATTGACCGCACTGGGGAAACGGGGATTCTAGTTTCTTTAGACCAGGAGAAAGCCTTCGATCGAGTTCATAGGTCTTTTCTGATGACTCTTCTTGAGCATTATGGCTTTGGTCCTTCCTTTTGCAATTGCATTCATACGCTTTCTAATGGTGCTTACATGCGCATTCTCGTTAACGATTTTCTTTCGAATCCTTTGCATCGAGGTGTATGGCAGGGCGACGCTTTGTCGCTTATGCTGTACATACTGTGTGTTGAGGTTTTAGCTTGTAAGGTCAGAGATTCTCCTTACATCGATGGCTTTCTCCTGCCTGGGGCTGGGGGGATCCAGTTTAAGGTCGGGCAATATGCGAATGATACGACAGCAATTGTCAAGAATGACCACTCTCTTGTTTCGCTCTTCCGTGCAATATCCTTATATGAGAAAGGCACCGGAGCAAAGCTGAATGTCTCTAAGACTGAGGCCATGTGGCTTGGTGCTTGGAAAGACCGCCAGGACAAGCCGCTTGGCCTCAAACGGGTGCAAAAGATGAAAATTCTCGGGGTTGTCTTCGGTATAGTTGATGTGAATCGTGATAATTGGGAACCTCGTTTGTCAAAACTTGACAAGTCCTTATCCCTGTGGAAGTCGCGGTCTCTATCTATGATTGGAAAAGTTCTGATCTTGAACATTCTCGGTTAAAGCAAACTTCTCTATGTTAGTCGTGTTTTGAATCCTCCCACATGGGTCTACGAAAAGTTAAACCCTTTGATTTGGCCTTTTTTGTGGGGAGCCAGGTTACAAACTGTGGTCCGTAAGACTAAGGGAGGTTTGGGTTTGAAAGACTTTGTATGCAGGGGAAGGTTTTACGCCTCGTAGCCTTAGTTAACGTTCTTGGCGAGTCGTGTCACAAGTGCTTTTATATGGCTAAGTATTTTTGCGGTGCCCGCTTGGCGCCCCTGCGGTCTGAGTGGTCAACGTTGCTCGACAATCTGACGCCCAGCGCTGCCCAGCCCACTAGCTTTTACGTCTCGGTTTTGAGCTCCCTTCAGTCTGTGAATATCCCCTGCACCTTTCTTTTTTCGGCGAAGTCCCTTTATCCGCTTTTTCTAAAGACGGCTTACACCATTCCGAATCTTCCAGCTTTTTGGTCTCCCTTCGTATCTGCGCGTTTTTCCCTGTCTCGCTATTGGCGTTTAGTCCGTGATGATTTCACTTCAAAAACGACTTAGCCTGGTTAATTACTCTTCGTGCGATTAAAGTGCGTCGCTCCCTTGGAGATTGGGGCTATATAGGATCCTCCCACTGTGCGTCTTGCCCTAGGGGTGAAACTAATGACCATTGTTTTTTACACTGCCCGCGCGTTAAATTGGTTTGGTTCCACTTCTTACCCCTCCTAACTAGTCTCCTGACTTCGCCTTTTAGGCCGAATTGCGCTTTTGTCTTCTTTTATGAGTTCTCCACTCCTCATGCAAAGAACCTCCGCTTTTCTTATACTTGATCAATTCTATTTTATATGGTGTTTGGAAATTTCGAAATAAGGCTGTATTTCACAACGGAGGAGAAAACTCCAGAGCCATAATTAAGTATGTTACGGCATCTGTAAAGGGTAGAATCCTTATCGACAAACACCGGTTTTCCCCGAATAAGTTTCGCTCTCTGTGGGTCCATCCTGCAATTTGCCATTTCCGGGATAATGATAATCTTCTTTTCCTTTTCTAGCTGCTTGTAAATTTCGCTCTAACTTGTAATTCCTGGTTATCTAATGTTGCTTAGTAATGTATGTTGTAAATATTTTTATTCTCCTGAATAAGGTTTTATAATAGTACTGTCTGCAGTTAGACATTGCTCTTTGGCATTACAAAGCTTTTGCTTTCATGTCCAAATTGAGCACTCTACTAGGATAAGTTATTGACGCTAGCAATTGCGCATGCTCACTAGCTCGCTAGTTTGAGCACTCTGGCACATTCTCGTTCCCTGAGCTGCGCACCTCTTGGCCAACGCCACGGATCGAGAGCTCTGGCAGGTTCCAATCCGTTCTCGTCACTGATTGGTCAGATGGGAACACAATAAAAATGCTAACCGGAAGAAATCGGAAGAACGGCCGAAGGGATTCTGTTTTCTGTTTGCCGTACTTGCAACAGATATACTATTCGTAACAACCATCCTTTGGATTTATTTGGTGAAAAGACAATTAGGGAAGGACTCGTACGGGATTGAGAAGAGTTTTCTGGTTTGAAAATTTCTGTCGACGTTGGTTTATTACCATCGCGAATATGTAGAACTTGCTACGTTACGGTCACGACATTTTAGGAGTTTGTGAAAACGGTAGTTCATTCGAAAGCTCAGCACTAGTCGGTTATCCGATCTAAAGGAAGGAAATCTGTGCAGCAGAGTCCGTCCTTCACCAGGTGTGGGACGCGAGAAAAAAAGAAGCAAGGTCAGCTGGTTATATATGTTACGCAGGATTTTTGACTAAGCTCGATTCATGTGTTTACAGTGTACTGATTATTGTTCATGTGTTTAACAACGCAAAGCCTTGACTCCTTTTGAATATGTCCGTGGTGAGGAAAAAAGATTAAGCCAACAGCTAACCCGGTTATCGCGTACTTTTTTGTTACATTCTCTTATTGCAATAATGAAATTTGGGAGTATATTTTCTTTGCATTGTGCAATATCGCATTAAGGTTGGAATTTGATTCCTTCCATGTCCAGTTTGCATTAGTTATAAGAAAATCATACAACTAAGGTTGATACAAAAGGCTTCAGTTGAGAGCAACCCCTATGAAAGGGGACTACAGCCCCTGATGAAAAATAGGAATAAAGGGGGGAGAGGGGGCTAGCCAAAAAATCGATAAATTCCTGTCAAGTTCAAATAATTCTCAAGTGATCTTGACAACCTGCATCTTCTGGATAGTTTCTTATCCAGAGTAGAGCTTGAAGGATTCTCCTGCTGGTACACAGCTAATGGAAAACAACTTTTGGGTTCTCAGTTTTCAGAGGATTATTATGGCCACGGTAAATTGGGTACCTATTGGTTAACTTTCACATCACTGTTTTGGGCTAGTATATAATTTATTAAACTGGTAAATTGTAGGGTCAGAAGAGCTTAGCCAATAACCTATTCTTCGACAGGAGTCAACACTTTGGCTTACGCATGAGGGACCCCATTACATGATAAATTGTCTCCATGTTACATTGATCGCATACAGTGTTACATTTAACAGGAAAATCTGGTTTTATCAAATATTTTGATAAAGGTCGAATTACCACCATGAATGATTTGGAAAGCTGACGTTTCGAGTGTTAGCCCTTCGTTAGAGCGAATGTTTAGTCAGCTAAAAAGAGATCAACATAATTCAGACTGTCCCTGTTTGCACCATAAAAAAAGAAGCCCCACATGCATTTTAGACTATTTTGCCAGATGCACCCAACAGGCAAAGGCTTGGTTGAATCCGCTTCAATGGCCATTGCTTAATAGAAAACTGCCTTCCCGAAGTGCTTCTCTTGAGATAAAGCAACCGATCAAAAAGTTATATTTTGTTGTGTTATTTAAGCAATAGAGGACGTTTTCCATGTTTGCATAACCTCAGCTAAATGCCAGCGCAGTTGGGAGAATTCTCGACAGTTATGCAAACCCGAAACACAGTCGAAGGTTTGCATAACATACACGCCCATGTTTCCAACCAGCCAATCAAAACGTGCGTCTGACAATCAAAATTTGTGTAATGTCACAGCTGTGTTTACATGCTCTCATCTAAACACAGCTATTGACCAATATTAATGGGAGTGTGTGTACTATCCTAATTACTTTATAATTTATAATATGCAATGATATTCACACGCAAAATACAGTGTACCTGTTATTCGCAATAATAATAAAATTATGATAACTCTTCGAACAACAAAGTTAGTCATTTATCTTACTATTTTCAATAATTTGCTCAAACCAAAAAACTGAAGATGAAGACCATGAATAATACTTTATTTGTGCCAATCATTGTTAAAATTCACATTAAAAATATTAATGGTATTTTGTATCATTTGTTAACTGAATAAAACAGTGAATATATCAAACAACTGTCAACAGTGATGAATAGTGGAGCAATATACCAACCCTCAGCAGATTTGCAAACATTGTGATAGAAGACATGGTCTTTGGAAATGCAATTAAGGCAGTTATCCTTAAGGATATCAACAACCAGTGCATGAAGCTGTGCAAAAAGCTATATTAAGAGTGATATAGTTCCTCAGTTTTACTAGTGCCAAGATGTCTAATGATATATAGTTTCTAAAGAATTCAGACAACTTAAATGAATTCATCCTGCATGTAGCTAAATTTTGATCAAGATTTGTCCCCCAACATCATTATTTATCATCAGTTGGTTTAAATTACAAAGGAAATTATTGGGAATCAAACAATAATTATTTAGGTTGGATTCATTTTAACTTAAATTTAACTTTGAATTACAACAGTTACAGAGTAAATTGACTACTGGATGCAAATATACAGATTTGATCCAGTCAGTCAGGGAGCAGGGGTGGTGCAGTGGTGAGAGCAATTGCCTCCCACCAATGTGGTCTGGATTCAATACCCAAACTCAGCGTCATATGTGGGTTGAGTTTGTTGGCTCTCTTCTCTACTGCGAAAGGTTTTTCTCCGGGTACTCCGGTTTTACCCCATCCCCAAAAAAACATATTTGATTTGATCTGATTTGAGTTAATTTCATTAGTTTCCCCAATTAGTGCTCTAGTGCTAAATCCATTGACACTTAAATAAAGTTGTTGTTATTATGATTATTACAAGTTGATAAAATTCCTAGGCATCAGACAAAATTGGTACCATTAGTACCATTAGGCAGGCTTTTAGATGCAAAACATAAGAAAATAATTTATTACCAGTATATGTGATCATTTATTTTTAGTAATAAATGCTAATTTCAAGGTTGTTTACTTACGCATTATAATATTATTGTCTCTACTTCAATAGAGCTCAGAACATTTCACATGCGAAAGTATTTTCACTTAGATGATCTTGCATGTATTTAACAACATTTAATTCAACGCAACTTGATCCCTGTCGTCATCTCCTGTTAACCGATCTCCCTCTTTTAAATTAAGTCCTCCCTCTCTCATCTTAAAAATTTGATCGTGTATTTGAAGCATTTAACGGCGAAATGACAAGCACAGATAGCTTCAAACCCTCGTACTTCTTTTCTTTCAATGTGATGTCGCTTAAATCTAGAATTTCCATTCCATGATTCAACGCCTCGTGGCTTGGTCCACCATTTTGAAAAAGAATCGAGAGTATGCAGAACGATCGGAAGGCCATGAATCGCGGACTCTTAAATTGGAACCTGCCAGAGCTCTCTATCCGTGGCACTGGCCAAGAGGATCGCAGCTCTGGGAACGAGAATGCATTCTGGCATGGCATAGATGTACCACACGCGTGGGACATTTGGGATGACTTTATAAGCTTAACCTCCATCCTAGACATCAGCACTGCACTGATGAGGCCCAGAAGCCCAGAACTTAACTTAACCGTATATATAACTTAACCGGTAATCAGGGGACGTGGGTTCAAATCCCGCTCAGGGCATAAAAAGTTTTCCTCCAATCAAAATTTCATTCAGGGGCTGTCTGTCCTTGGTCCCTTCAAAACTTATAAAGTTAAAAGAGAACGAGGACGGACAACTTTTGACGTTAAAAAAACCTTCAAAAATTTAATATAATGTTCCGGTTAAAGATCTTCTTCAGTTACTACAACTTTGAATAAAAACGAACCTTAAATAAGATTCAAGTGCTAGTGATTACGTAATTACAAGTGACAACTATCCAATAAGGTACAAGATTACAAAAAAGAACAAAAATCGGTGCTAATCAATAGACGACAAGCAAAATCAACAAGGCGAAAAATACTGAATAAACCGAAAAAAAGACGCTACGAAACAATAAACAGGGCTAACAAGCAACTAAAATACTCTAGAGGGGTCCTTAAACAATATTAATCATAATAAGTTCTCCAGGAATGGCCTCTGAGTCCACTCAACATCCGAAAGGTTGACAAAATCCAAGAAAAGGGCCTTTGAATGATTAGTTATGCAGGAACGCAAACTATAAGAGAGGAAATTAATTGTAACAAATTCTTTTTTTTTTAATGAAATTCCTCCTGTTTATTCAAGCTGTGGGGTACCAAAGAGAACAGCTGAGCACTCCAATAAGCCTCTTTTGTAATTAAAACCCTATCGATTTCTTTAGAGTTGTTATGGGCCTGCACCTGATCCATGCATTGAAATGAAAAATCACCTAGAGTGTGTGTAATTTTGTTGAAATGCATTGCTACTTCACAAGTTGTTTTGTGTGTGAGCATAGCAGACTTGTGATTACGAAACCTAATTCTAAAATCAGTGGTGCTAGATTACACATGTTGCAAGCAACATTTCTTGCAAGAGGCCAAATAAATAACGTTTCTATAATCTTAAGAACGTCTGGAACGAGTGGTGTTTTTTTTTTTGTCCGTCTGAAATCATTTCGTATTGTTTCGTGCGATGAATCACACCTGAAGTCCTGAACTGATCAACAAGAATACACACTGCTCTTATAACAGTGGAGCGCTCTTTGAAAATCTGTTCACCTCAAGGAAAATAATTAAAGCTCCTTCACAAAAGTTGAGCACTGTCAAGAATGAATTTTCAAGGGAAAGACTTCGAGTATTCGACCAACAACATCCCGCTGGCAACCAAAATCACTTTCGTTCTGAATCGCAAATTCAAAGAATGCGTTGGAAAGCTATTTTTATCCTCGACAACCACAATACTCATGGTACTACAAAGGAAATTTACGGATTTAAATCGAAACGTTCTGCACCACACGTCAACGCTTTAAATGAGTTTGAAGGCAGCATGCTGGCCATGATACAGAAAATAGAATTTAGAAATAACAACCACCCTAACATCGTGCAGCAAAAACTCGCTGCTGACTTAAAAGAAATCGGGCGACACAAACACATCTTCGTCAAAGCAGATAAAACCACCAACCACTACATAACGGAACCAAACGCCTGTTTAACCCTTGCGCACAAGAACGTCACAAAAGCAAGAAAGCAGACCAGAATGTACCAAATCTCGTTACCTCTGTCGACAAAGAAATTGTTAAAAAACTAGCATTGGACGACAGAAGTGAAGTCTCGCCAACTAAGGAATCATTCATTACCATCAAAGATCAAAAACCAGATTTCCTAAATAACCCAACCTGCAGACTAAGAAGCCCCAGCAAATCAGAAATTAGAATGTTCAGGAAGAAAACCTTAGATGAAATAAACAAGAAAGT
>NW_027180242.1:117500-125000 GCF_036669925.1 Montipora capricornis | reverse complement strand
AGGCAGAGAGTTTCATTTTTTTACAGAGATGATAATGATACTCATTTAGATGTTACAAATCAAAATAATAATAAAAACTGTTACAAATCGAAATAGTACAAAAAACAAAAAGTTATACATCAAAATATTTACAGAAAAGATAAGTCTTAAGCGAAGCTTTCAAAGAGTTAACTGAAGGAAAATTCTGAATATTCAGTGGCAAAGCGTTCCAGAGTCTAGGGGCTACTACGCTAAAGGCCCTATCACCATAATGCTTAGAGTTGGTTCTAGGTACAATTAGCAAGTTCTTACCAGCGAAACAAAATTTGTATTTTTTCGAAATTTCAGATATATAGTCTGGAGCCTGGTTATTTAATGCCTTATAGGAAATAAGTAGATTTTAAAATCAATTCGGGCTCTGATTGGCAGCCAGTGAAGCATTTGTAGTACAGGTGTGATGTGCTCCTGTTTCTTTGCACCTGCTACAAGCCTGGCTGCGGCATTTTGCACGCGCTGTAATTTGTTTATCTCTTTATCGGGTAGCCCTGTGAGAACACCGTTACACGAGTCTAATTTAGACGTTAGAAGCGCGTGCACAAGTCTGACACAGGTGTCTTGGTCCAGATGTCGCCTGATTTTTTCAATGTTTCTTATTTTGTTAGCAATAGATGTGAATCCATAATGACTCCGAGATCTCGTGCCTCTGGTTTTGATGGAATGGTGTATCCATTGATGTTAATGACCGGAATATCTTGTGAATTGAAAAATCAAGATGCAAAGTGGAAAATTTCAGTTCTATCCGGAGTACACGTGAGGCCGTTACTAGTGCACCAAATCATTATGTCATTAATGCACAACTCCAGCTTGGATAAGGCAACAGGGCGCTGATCAGATGAACAAATAGTAATATAGAGTTGTGTGTCGTCCGCATACATCATTGCATCTAGTCCGTGTGCGAGAATGACACCTTCCAAAGGCGCAAAGAACAATGAGAAGAGAGAAGGGCCTAGTACCGATACTTGTGGGAATCCATATAGCAGTATTTTATCAGACGAATAAACTTCTTGAATTCTAACCGATTGTGTTCTGTTTGAGAGATAAAATCTGAACCAGTTCAAAACTGTTCCGCAAAAACCACATCGATGTTGTACCCTTTGGAGTAGAAGTTCATGGTCGATAGTGTAGAAGGCAGCCGACAGATCTAGCATAACCAAAACCACCTCCTGTTTATTATCAATAGCACTTAGGATGTCATTAAACACGCGTAATAGCGCGGTCTCAGTACTATGAAAGCGCCTATACGCCGACTGCAACTTGGCCATCAGATGGTTGCCGATAAGATAGTTTATTGTCCAATGTTTTTTTAGAGAAATGCAATGTTAGTAATCGGACGGTAGCTAGCAAATAATTCATGGTCGGCTGTTTGCTTTTTTATGGATGGTCTGATAACTCCTTTCTTCAAGGGCGTAGGAAACACGCCAGATGATAGTGATGCATTAATAAGTTCAGTGATTGGACCAGTTGGAGCCTCAACAAATTGTTTCCCAACTTGCTTTGGTATCGGATCAAGTACGCAGGATTTAGGCTTAGAGTGTTCAAATAGTGTCCTTAATTGAGGCCTTCGTCATTGTGGCAAACTCGCTGAATGCGGATTGGCATGGAAGCTGGTCGATAGTAACAGACATGGTCAAGGCTGCTAAGTTGTTATTCTGTAAGTCGAACCTGAGTTTTTGCATCTTGGTGACGAAGTAGTTGTTGAATTCCTCTGTGGGAGACTGCACAAACGTGCGAGCAGGTAACGCAGGGACAGGTTTTACCATGAAAAATCCATCGATCACTTGAAATAACTGTTTCTCAACTGAATTTGCTATCAGCGATTTATAACAAACAGATTTAGCAGAGTTGATCTCTTTTGCATATGTCCTGCAGAAATCAGAATATTTCAAGCGATGACCCTCTAGGCGGGTGTGTAAAGGACCCCAGAACGAGACTCATCTATTTCCGTAGTGATTACAATTGATTCTTTCTGATTCGCTTATTTTAATTATCTAGTGTTACGTCATTAGCCACCCGTTGAAATATTTAGTACAAATAGCGGCATCTTGCCACTAGCCTTTAGTCCTCGTTAGTTTTTACCTTGATTGGAGCGCCTTCAATAGTAATGGAAGTTCATTAACTCACCCTTGGCCCTTGAGTTCAAGCGGGAACCGATGTGTAAGTGCAATTACTTTAATACCTTTGTTGTTTAAGCACTTGTCTCGGACAATAGTTTTTCTAGTGCAAATACTACGTGGACCCCTCCACGTGTGGAATTCAAGTCAAGCACGTGACACCGCCCAAGCCTTTGTTTCTTCGAGCATTAAATTCAAAATACATTTAGTTCCCTTTTGTGTTTGTAGACATTTCCAGTATTTTGGTTTCATTCTCCTGCTTTATGCTTCACTCGTCATTGCACTTCCGTAAGCAGTGCTAAAATGTAACCACGTGTTCGTAGTTTTTAAATGGTAGTTTGTCTTCGCCGTTATCTATGTTTCTTTTCATATGCTATTCGACTTCGTACGAGTACCTTGATTTGATTAGTCTCAATTTTTGTCTATTTTGCTTGTTTATTCGTAGTTTAGCTGCTTGTTAGCTTGTCCTCGTTAAACTATGATTGGAATGTGTACTCCTCTTACACTTTCGTGATCATTTGTTATCTTGGTAATCCGCAAATATTTAGTAATTATTTTGTATAATTTCGCATTGTCTTTCAGTTTACATTCGATTATCGTCAATTAAATCACCAACAATCAGTGTCAACCCGTGATTCCTGACTTTACTCGACTAGTAAAGCATTCCCGCTCGCTACGTTCATCGCGACAAGTTGTTTAGTTCGTGACCTTTGGCTCTTCAACAGTCGCCGTGAGCCTGACGCTACAGGGTGGATAGGTATCTACATTCAAATTGGCGCCTTTGCTTTTTCATAGCTCGCAGACTCTCATTAAACCATGGCGCATTGGGGTGCAATGTAATGGTTCGGATACATTCTGGTGCATGTTTCACGTGTTTCTGAATAAAGGGAAGAGTCCAAAACATCGCTGTTAAAAGCTTTAATGTCTATCTTCCTGAGTTGTCTTTGCTTGACAGCTTTCTTCGTTGGTTTTGGTCTTGAAAGGCAATAGAACATATCACTGCATAGTGGTCAGATGGCATGCTGGACACTATCTTGAAATCAGATAACATTTGGTCATTTTGTCGGTCAATAAAAAGATCTAATGTGTGTCCACTTCGATACGTAGGGCCATTGATATATGGTGTTAGACCCACAGACTCCAGTAAATCCCTGAACTGGGACGCAGGAGTGTTGTCCACGTTTAACTGAATCTCATAACTTGCTGGTTTGGGTGTGATCACAACCGGCAATACCAGCTGACAGGCTTCTCGACTTTATCCATGACATCCTCCTTCGCCAGCTTTTCCAACTCTACCTCAAATTTTGGTCTCACACTGAACGAGATTCTTCTGTGGAGTTCTGCCACAGGTGGTACCGTCTCATTTACATGCAAGTACACCTGCACAACTTCCATCTTTCCAATTCCCTGAAACAGGTCAGCATAGTCTTCCAATAGTCCGCTCAGGGTGCTTTCATTTTCCATTTGTGCTGCATTAGCAACTGCTACCAAACCCAGAATTTCTGCCGTTTGAAAACCTAGCAAGGGTTTCGTGTTAGTATTTCCCTTTATGACGTGAAAAGTAGCAATCATGCTTTTGGTGTTCGACTCAACCAACGCCTCAATTTTTCCTTCCATGCATATGGGCGCGAAGGATTCGCGTCAGTTTGTTATGAACGCAAAACAGTTGATGATTTTCGCAGTTTAGCCTTGTCATCAAACAAACGGTGGAAAGTTACTTCATCCATCACGTTGATGGCGGCACGTGCGTCGATTAATTTAACACGCTGACCACGCAGGTTTCAATTTTGATGCTCTTTATTGGCCTAGGCCTTAGATTACTTTCAACCGCGCCAATTTCTTCAATACCACATAGAGATTCCGCATTGCTGCTATCCTTCTGCTTCATAAGATGTACTTTCTTTACTGCGTTATTGCTTACCTTTCCTTTGCTCATACACCTCCGGGCAATATCATTCATTCGCCCGCATAAAATGCATTCTTTCCCCAAGCCGGATATTGATTCTTTCCTCCCGTATGAGGGAATATGCCGCCACAAGAGAAACACTCTTTAGTGGTTGGCTTATTCTGTCTTCCTAGCCCATCTTTGTACAACTCTTCCCCGGGATTCCTCACTCTAGGTTGTTGTTCCATTTCAATTCTCTTCGCCTGTTTGCCTGATAATTCCTGAGCCCTAGCGAAATCTAACGCCACTTTCAGAGAATGAGACTTACTGAGCAGACATAGTCTATCTTTGATTTCCTTTTTTCAATTAACTGCATTTGTACTTCAACTTCGAGCTATTCTGTAAGATTCCTCTTCTTCCTGGATTAACTGCCGAAAGATATATATGCTGAAAGACAATGCCGTTTCGGTTCAAAATATTCCAGAAGCTTTTCGGCCGCGGTTTCAAAGTCTTCTCCCGTATCGTCCAGTGTCTCAAAAATATCTTGCGGCACTTTCGGTCCAGCGCAATGTAAACCTAATGCTCGATTTCTCGCCTTGTCCTTTATATTCATCGCAACAGCATACACTTTGAACCTTTCAAGGTATTTGCTGAAGCGAGGACCCACCGATGTCGGATCTAGGTCCGGGTCTAAGAGTGCGAAACTACGGTTTGTCTCGCACACGGCCATTTTGCTTTCTCAAAATTCGTATTTTATCAGTCAGTCGCTCTCCCAAGCGTTCCAGAAACTCTCGTAAATATTCTCTATCCTCGTTTCCAATGTAGTGTCCGACTTCTATTAATGGATAAGTTCTTCTAAAATGTTTTACACACGTTATATTAATATTCCACTCTGACACTCGCTTGTTAAATCTCTAGTATGCAAATCTATAAACCATGCGATATATATAAAAACACTCCCCAGGTCTCACGGGGATAAGAGACCTGGACACTACAGATATCAAGGTAATCGCACCAAATCAAAATTTGCTCGTGAAATTTGTTGATGATTGAACTTTAAGTATTCCTGCAAAATCGGGTGATCACAATAGTAATTTAGCCGCAAATGAGGTTCACTCTATTATTGAATGAACAACTGTTAAGCACATGCAACCGAACTTCAAGAAGAGGAAGATGTTTCTTAAAGACAAATCCACTAAGGCTTTACCAGGTCCCCTGGCTTTTAAAGAACGGAAACCCAGTCTAAAGTTGTTGGGTGTAACATTTCAATCCGATCCGTGTAACTGGGAACTACATCTAAATAATATCCTATCGAAAGCTAGAAGTTGTCTGTGCATCTTGCGTGTTTGTAAATTCTACGGATTGCCGTTGGATCATTTCATCTTCTTTTCATTAGTCTTATTTTGCCTATATTTATATTTGCTGTGGAAGTATGGGGCTGCGTGTATTACTCAAGTGTATTAACTAAAGGCTTGACCAACGTAATTATTGTGAATATTTTTTACTTGAAGGTAAAGCATTTGTCCAATGTCCATGAAACTTAGCAGAAAGTTTGTTATCCGTGTTGTTATTAATTTGCAAAAATATTTTGCATCGCATTTTGGTCACGTGACCCTAAAACAACTTATAACGTCTATATCCTTAACACAAAAGTGGGGAATATTTATACTTCAAAAATTGAAAACGTTTGACATTAATACTTTAAGTACAGTCAACTGTGCCTACCGAATGCCGCCTTTTGATGTGGTACTCCGTATTTACCTTTTAAGATATTTGGATGTTTATCGTGTCACGTGACCTATTTTCCTCAATTGTTCATTGCTCTTAAAATGTTAAGATAATTAAAAGGCGGCATGGCAAAGCCTTTAGAAGGGGTCATGGAATAATCCAGAAACACGATTTATCTAATGTAGCTGAATGTTCCCCAATTTTGAGCAAAAAGAAATAAATGTTATAGGTCGGTTTCGGGTCACATGACAAAAATGTGATACGGAACATTTTGGAAAAGTTATAGCAATACCGATAACTAAGTGCCTGCCACGTTTCGTAGGTCCTGGACAAATGCTTTCCCTTCAAATAAAAATATGCATAATAACTAGGTTAGTCAAACCTTAATACACTTGAGTATCCTAAGTCCTTTTAAGTACTTAGAATAATACACGCAACACGGCTTAAAAGTCGCATTGAAAGGCTGTTCAAAAGAGCTTTTAGGACGTACTGTTCAAGAATCATTACTCGAACCGGCCTAGTAATTTAAGAATTCCTTCTCGAAATCGTTATCAATTACGGCCGTGAGTCACTTCTTAAGTAAGTAAAACAAATCTCTGTGCTGGGACCAAATAGCTAAATAACAGTTTAGGAGTAGATTATTGCTTCAAAGACACTGATCTCTACTTAGAGTTTCATGCTTCAGGGGGAAGTGGGTTCAAATCCCGCTCAGGGCATAAAAAGTTTGATCCTCCTGGGGGAAGAGATGCGCTGTTAGCTCGAGTTAAGAGGTCTGTGGAGCTTACAGTGCATGTCTGCCCCCAGGAGGATCACAAATGTATTCACAGTCCAAGCCTCGGTCTAGTGTAGTTAATTAATGAAGTTAGCGAAGGAACCAAGAGCGGACAACTTCTGGATGATATTTTCATTGATAAAAAAAAACATTCTTATTCCCGGAGCGGGATTTGAACCCACCTCCCCCTGATTACCGGTCGGGTATGACCACCATTACACTATCAGAGGAACCATTCTGGTGATATGGCTAATTCAGATAGTGAATGGGAATTTACGTGGTTATCCCGGGCCATTATTGTTTTCTCAAACTAGATCCTGCTGATTTCTACCGGAAGTTGCTCTGCATCATGGGTTGGAAATTCAGGGAACTACAATACTAGACATATTTAGTTGGAACACTTAGCGAATGGTCAGAATCATTCAGGAAGGGGACAACTGCGATGGGTGTTCCAACAAATGTGACGAGTATTGTAGCCTACCAAAAATATTAAGATGCTGGTTAACTTTTGACAAGGAGTTGAGATTTCGGTTGATTCTACAGGGGCATAAACAAAACGTAAGAACCGTGCGTGTCGGGTCTTCTCGAGACAGGTGAGAGATGATTTCATGCAGACTGGAAGGCCTAAATTGCTCTGTTGTAAACATGGTGGTTCACAGCACCAGTGAAGTCGTCTCTCTGGCCTTTCTGTGGGCGAATTCCAGGACCTACCGATACAATTTGAGCAAGTTTTGAAATCTAAAAACTTCAATTGATGCTGTATTTTGCCGGTAGGACTTGGTGGCTCCACACTCATAAGAAAATCTATGAAATGAGAATCGGGGGTCTTCCCTTGTCATGGAACGGCCGAATTACCCAGAATTCCTTTTGGGCATGAAGGAGGCAAGCGGAGACTGGACCTTATCAAATGAGGAAAAAGTAGCGAGAAGAAGATTTCTAGGCGGATACTAAGGAGTAGCCAAGGT
>NW_027180242.1:77500-112500 GCF_036669925.1 Montipora capricornis | reverse complement strand
AATGTTGTTTGTCCATATCACAGGTATTCGTTTCAAGTATTCTTTGCTTGCTTCGTTCCGGACTTGTTCCTCCAGCTGCGTCGCATTGTCGTATTTCCGGAGGAATTTTTAATTCTTCGCTATCCGATAACTGTAAGTTCTCCTTGCGCGGGTTGATTTTTCCTCTCAAGATGTCAACAGTTGCACACTTATTCAGCCCCAAATAAGTCTGATGTCTTCGAACATGTTCTTTGTTGTCTTGGTTATTACTAAGGCTTTTTTTGCGCAGACTTGTGATATGTTTTTAAATCATCTACGTATAGTAGAGGCGTCAGCTTCTCTTGTTTGTCATGTGAGTAGGTATATCCTTCCGTACTTCTTAACCACCATGCAATCGGGTTGAGGCAAAGGGAAAATAATCGTACTCAGAACAAACACCTTGTAGTATCCCTTGTTTTAGATGTATCGGACCAATACTCTCTTTGACGTTGTTCAGTTTGACTTCTGCAGTTATTGACCAGCTTTCCATTGTATTCTTGATAAAGTTGATAATCTTTAAAGGGATGTTGTGCATCTGTAAACAGAGTGTTAGCCATTTGTGATTAACCAAATCGAAAGCCTTTGTAACGTCGATCCAAACTTACGACAGGTTCTTGTTTCTGTCTCGGGCTTCTTCGAGCGTTGTTTTATCAATAATAAGGTTGTCTATACAACCCTTAGAACCGGTTGTGCACCCTCTCTGACAATCTGCATGTACTGGTGATATGCTTGATGGATGTTAAGCTTGCTATCAATGACAACTGTTATTGTCTTTTATAGCGTGTTATTATTATTCTAATAGCAATAATAATTATTATTATTATATCATTATCATTATCATTATCATTATCATCATCATCATCATCATCATTATCATTATCATCATCATCATCATCATCATTATCATTATCATTATCATTATTAGTATTATTATTATTATTAGTATTATTATTATTATTATTATTATTATTATTGAACGAAATCATATATGAAACGAATCATATATTGAACTGTGGATATGAAATCAAGTAAAGTTATGATAGTTGCAGTTATCGCGAGGTCACAGGTACAAAACCCCGTTAAAGTCCTGAATTTTTCGGGCCTCTCTATGCAATTGCTATAAGTGCGTTCATAACTGCGAGGATCATAGCCTCACTTGATTTCATAACCGCAGTTCAATAGATGATTAGTTTCATGTATCACTTCGTTCATTGATTCATTCATCACGGAAACACTTGAATCCACAAATGACCAGCTCTCTACATCAGTGGCTTCATAACTCAGTTGGTTAGAGCGTTGCACTGGTATCACGAGGTCACGGGTTCAAACCCCGTTGAAGACCTGAATTTTTCAGGCTTCTCTACGCAGTTATTAAAATTGAGTTCATAACTTTGAGGATCATACTAACTTCACTTGAAGGAAGGAAGGATGGCATAAATGATAAACAGAGATAAGACGCCTCGAGCGTAACAAATTTCTGTGAACTTAAAACAACATGTTGTAAAACTCTTAAAATAAGTAAATTAAGCTTAAAACCCGAAATTCCTAAGCTAAGTACTAAAATCCACGCGCCACCAAAACCCTAAAATGTCCAAGTCTATCTACGTTATTTAACACATATCTTGAGAGATCTCGTGATATACAAGGTGCTTGACTCGGACTGCTTTCTGCATTAGCAGTAGGAAGTCTTCCACTCTCTGTATTCCCAGCTTCTCCGCACGCTCTTGGCCATATCCTTTGAGTAGCCGCCCAAGACATCCATTATGCTGTAATGTTGGGTTACTCTGTAACCAGGGAATTTTCGGGACAGCTCCCACCGCAGCGGCGAATACATGCTGGTTTTCTCTTAATACAATGCATTACAATACAATACAAATTTTATTGTCAACTCCCCATGGGGGCTTTTCAGAGACAACAATAATAGTATAATAATAATAATAATAATAATAATAATAATAATAATAATGATGATGATAATGATAATGATAATAATAATAATCATCATCATCATCATCAAAATTATCGATAAACAATAGGTGGGTTCATACTAGCGAAGTGAGTAGACTTAAAGTTTGGTAGGTTCTCAAGTACACATGACAGCATGAACTCCTACTTACCGTGATAAGCGTCCATATTAGAATTCAAAGTATGCTTGAAGCAATCCAGGTTGTCAATGAAGATACGCGGTAGAATTTCGCACGCATGCATAAGACGTGATCAGGATTTTAACGACTCCATGGACAAAAGAACCACGAGGTATATCATGCGACCTCAAAAACTTCGAATTGCTTACCTTTTGTTTCTCATGATTTTTGTTTACTACAACGACAGAGAGCTTCGCTATTTCAACAATTATATCATGTTCTCATCACAGAGGAAGTAAGCGGAAGTAAGGCCTACGTTGATAAAAGTTTGAGTTTTGCATGCTCTTTTCTTTGTTCTTAAATCTCGGCCCTAAAGTAAGCAATCGAGTGTGATGTGCTTGTCTTCATTTTCCCGCCAGATGCAAACGGGATATTTCATCACAGTTTGATTGATGTTTCAATTTCCTGATCTTGTTTTGATAAAGCGTAAGTAAACTAGTAAGCCTGGTTGAACGTAACTTGAAAGTGTACTTCGTCGGCTTTGAAGAAGACGCGTTTCCAAGGCTATAAAGTTGCCTACTTACGCTGAAATTAGACCCGTTCACATCTGAAGTACGCCTAAAGTATTCTTGAGGTACACTTACTAAGCTTAGTATGAACCTACCTAATTATTGAGAAACTATCTGCATATAAAACTTATGACATCAAAAATTGATTTAAAAGGAAGGCTTTCATTTTACTTTTAAAAATGATGAGATTCACTTAATTTAAAATGGGGTTTTAAGGCATTCCACTAAGCTATAGTTCTGTAATAAAAAGATCTCTTTCCCGACTTGGCTTTAAAAAGCCGTATATTAAGCTGGGTAGATGATCTGGTCGCCTGACCCCTGATGTTCCCTCTGGGGATAAAATTTGAACTAAGGTAGTTTGGAGCTTGACTTGTCATAGATTTAAAGGCCAAGATGGCGTCTCTTAGATACAGATGGGACTTAACTCATCTCAGGTTTTTCAGGGCTGGAGATACGTGATCAAACTTCCTTGTCCCGGAGACTATGCGACCAGCAAAATTGTGTACTCCTTGTAGTTTGTGTATATTGCTGGCAGAAGTATTCGAACATATGGACCAGCAATAACGAGTGTGTCTTTCGTAATTACGTGTTAACTCGGCTTATTTGCCCTAAGGCAGGCATACAAGATGATACTGTTTTGGTTGTGTAGTCGTTGAATGAAAGTTTACTATCAAACACAACACCGAGGTCCTTAACAGTAAAAGTTCCTTACCCAGAAGGGTAAGACGAAAATCCTGAAGTTTCGATATCATTTGCCGGCTTCCGTATTCAATCAATTTAGTCTTGTTTGGATTCAGGAGTAGCCTATTATCAAAACACCAGTTACATAGCTTAATAAGATCATCGTTCATCGCGGATATAGTCGGTCACGTCCACAGTCCTGAACCCGGAATGACATGAGCAGTTTAGTGTCATCAACGTAACAGTCCGTGGAACAGTTTTGTGGGATTGATGGCATAAACTGTAAAAGGCAACAGCCCGAGCTTGCTTCCTTGGGGAGCAAGGCACCTCATTAGAAGGGGTTCGGAAAGAGCAATATTCATACGCACAGCTTGGTACCAGTTTGACAAGTATTTCCTGAACCACTGGATGGCAGAGGATGACAAGCCAATGTCTTGTAATTTGTTGACCAGTATGTCATGGTTGACACTGTGAAATGCCTAGCTCATATCAAGAAAAACTACAGCTGATGTTTTCTTTTGGTCAATTTTATTCCGGTGAGAATGCGATCAGAAGTGTAGATCAGTGAAGTCTTGGGCAATGCCATTTTTTGTTTCCACTTTGATGGACGGAGAGGCGATCATTCTCTACCAGATTAGGCATGAGTTGATTTAAAGCGATACACTCGCATAGTTTCGACAGACAGACAATAGTGATATAGGGCGGTACTATTTATTTCGCTTTTCGTGATCACCTTCTTTCAACACAGGTATCACTTCAGCTGTTTTCCATTCCATTGGAAAGGTATTGCTTGCGAGAGAACGATTTATTACGGACGTCACGGATGGCAAAGTAGCAGGAAGACTATGCTTGATCGCTCGTATGCTGATTTTGTCCATCCCAGGGGGGTTATCACTTGGCATTGATGTAATTACCTTTTCAACTCCATCACAATTGATTGACGGGTCTAAATGAGAATTTCTGCAAAGGGAGATAGCGCCTTGGCACAAATGACTGCATTCATTTGCCAACGAGTAAATTTTTTCAACTGTGTTTTGACCGATAGAGTTAAAGAATTCATTTAATTAACTGTTTGGCGACTGCGTCGTCGTTGTCGCTGAAAGGCTTTTTGTTCACAGATTTTTTGGGAATACATGTTCCCGTTAAGCTAATCTTAAGTCACGCTTAACTTCCTGCTTGAAAGTCCTGTAGGCAGACCAAGCCAAAGGATCGTTAGTCTTCCTTGCGATCTTTCTCCAGTAATGTCTAGTTCTAATTAAGGAGCAAATCTCATCAGCGACACATGGGTTTGGTCGGCGTCGCAATTTAACTTTCTTGATAGGCGCATGTTGGTCTAGAAGTGGATTGAATAATAGGTCGAAAGCATTTAGTTTATCATCTACGTGCTCAAAACAATCGATAACCGACCATGGAGCGCGATTCAAATCAAATTGAGAGGAGTCAAGGTCGAAGTCTTTATAACTTCCAATAGTCACGTAAACCGCCTTGGAACGCTTTTTCTTTAACCCCAGTGAAATGAAGGGAGAATAACGTCGATTAGAGTCTCTGATGACTCTGTTATCCTTGTAGGCTGTTTAATTACCTGGGTCAAATTGAAAATGGAACAAAAATTTGTGACCGCTTGAGATCCATGATCCTGAGGACTTAACAAGTTTCAATTTAGGTCTCCCAGAACGTAGTCATCATGGTATAGTGATAATGCCGAGATGAGAGCATCGCTGAACTCAGCGTCGAAGCAATTTAAATCAGACTAAGGTAGTCTGTACACTGTGCAAACAACCAACGACTTGAACAGTATATTGGTTCTTCTGTGCTCGGTTTTCAATCCATGTGACTCTTCTCGCCTCCATATCCATTATCCTCGCACCAATCCGATTCGCTCTCACATAGGTGTTTTCCTCAAACAAGGGAACGTCTCAAAAAATCACTTGCTCTTTCATTGTAATATTCTGGTTTAGGTAGTTGTCTAGCTGGGAGTACCACAGCGGAGTTTTACTCTATGAGCTTAAGATCACAAAAGAGCTCCAAGAAAAGAATATTCAGAATGCCATTGCTGCGAGGTACTTACCCTGCGCCAGCAAACTGACTGCAACCTTATACTGCATGTGCCAGACTTTTTTGGCCCTTCCCACATAACCTACACTTGGAATCTACTGTGGTAGATGATTCTGTTTTGCTTTGGTGATGCAGCTAGTAGTTAGTTATATAGCTCGAAGATTTCCGCGATAGTATGCGAAGGGGCAAGCCTCCAGTCAACTGAAACAATTTACTAGATCTTCATCCGCCCACCGTTCTTTGAATGACTCCACTTGCCAGTGCTGGTCTCGTATGGCCTGTTCTCTCTTACTCTGTTCTTTCTTCCTTCATTCTTTCCCAACTACCTTTACCTCGATCGTCTCTCCTACCTCGTTGTAAACCTCTGGGTCAGGGTAAATTTATGTGAGCTTTAGAATTATGCCCATCTCGGCTGCATACTTCGCTGCATTATTTTGGAGAGATCTTCTTCACTTTTCAACACATTTCTCTTCAAACACTCTAACCATGGACATAGCATCATCTCGGTTCGAGAAGAGCTTGTCAGTGGCCTTCACTTTAGTGAGCTGGTACTCAGACTCGACAGATTTCAGGCCTCTACCTCCAGATGTTCTAGGAAGGTAAAAAAGCTCCGTAGAAGCCGATTGATGGCTGCAATTCGGACAGAGGCCATGTTTGCGTCCACGTGGCGTACGCCAGGATTGGTAAAGAGTACTGGTTAGAGGAAATCATATTGTGATAATCCGACAGGGGACTTGTCCAGATAACAGATAGCCTTAAAGATTTACTTTTGATGTTCCACACAGCACTAGCTCATCTTCCTGCTTCGCGTTCTCAAGCACTCCTGGAAACTTGTAACTCTCTCCCTCTTTCAGGGCCTTTATAACCTGAGCGTCCCCGACAACTGTGTCACCCTGGTCACTGCTTAGTGCACCGCGCTTGACATGAGCTACAGAGCACTTTTTCAAATTCCATATGGGCAAATCGTTTTGTTTGTTTGTTTGTTTTTTTTTTTAGATGACCGTATCTCGCATTTTGTATTTGTTTTGTTAGTAACTTACAGCTTAACCTGCGATCAAGCGTACTTTTCTTGAGACAGGGCGCTAAAAAGTACGCCTGATACAATTTCTTAACGAGTCGTCTACCGCCCACCTGTCAAGAGTGATGTTATCATGTGTCCTGCTATAAATGTGAATCAATCAGATTTTACCGGAAATTATCTGCACGCTGCGATTCAAGTAAAGACGCGACAAAAACAAAATAGCACTCTGGCTTTGATTTCTGCAATCAAAGCTATTTCTGCAAATCCTGCTTGACAGTTGGTGCGGTTTCTCTGTTCAAACCATCAAGGAACAAAGAATTTCGAGATAAAATGGCAGAAAAAGCCCGAATTCTTCATGTCATCATCAGGCGCAATCAACAGTACAATAAACTTTATTTAAACTCGAATATTTGAGATGCCAATAAAAGATGCTATAAAAATAGATATGAGGAAAATGGACTTTGAGAAATTCTACTTTTTCAGCAGCAGCTACTCAGCTATCATTTTGTTAGAAGTGTGTTCAGATTGTTCAGCGATTCCGTAAACAGTGTCGAATTTCTCTGTCAAGCTCGGCTGATTCCCCGAATGTGGCAGCCCTAAAGTTCTATTCGGTTCTTTTTGGATTCGCAACTTGTTGCTTCCGAATATATTCCAAAGGACTTGCCACAACTACAAACGTTTTCGAGTTGGTGGAAGAAGAACGATGCATTTTCTTCTAGAATCTTCGGGCCTGTATTAATAACACTATTGCGAAATCCCGTAGGAAGTATAACTGTAATGTCTTCTTTTACTCAAACCATTCTTCGGATGCATTCTCTCCGCTCTTCCTTTAAAGGCTTTTGAAAAAAATCTGAAATCGCAGCAATCTGAAATCGCAGCAACAGCAGCTGTAAACAGAGCCTAAACATCACTCGTATTGAAATCCTTCTTGGCGGTCATAATTTCATCAGCTGTTAACCGATTTTCTGTAACCAATCGGAGCGAGGCTCCAAAAGCTCTATTGTTTTTCGGCCAATCAGAGTAAAGTCCAGATTCTGGACTACGAGCAGACGACTCGTTAAGAAATTGTATCAGGCGTACCTTTTCCCACCATGTCCAAGGAAAAGTACGCACGATCGCAGGTTACTTACAGCTGGGAAAAGCAACTGCTATCGTGGGTTCAGTTCCCACCCTGGTCAGAGTTTTTCTCTGTCCTTGTGTGCGCCCATTTCCATCAGTAGGGCTAACGCTCACATGGCTCATATGGGATTGAAATCTAGCACTACACATTATCAATTGCAAATATCCTTCCCTTTGGAAACTCGGCCTCAGGCACATTTCGCTTTTACTGAAGTTTTATTTTGAAATAAAGAATTCCTAGCTCCTTCGTTCGCTCCACAAGGCCGAATGACACTTAAACTTTCAACAAGTTTATCCATTTGTTGCTCTTCAAGTTTTGTCTGAAAGGACCATTTGGAGACTGGTTTGTCGCAGTTGATTTTATAAATACAGTACACGCCGTAACGTCATGAACAACTTTGACCTGCGCCATTACAGAGGTCTCGCCTCGATCAGGTGGCGCTGCCGCGATCGAGTGCTGGCGCGCTATTTTAAGTACTTCATGTTACCCCCGCATAGTGCCCATGATGAACATATGACTGGTCAAGAAAATCAAGAACGGTTTGTTTACACTTATATATTTTTCATTTATATCCAATGATCAACAAAAATACAGAAAAGGGCATGTATTTAGTAATCCAAGAACGTTTCTCATCAAACATCTGATATGTTACAATTTTTACGAATATCCCGTATCCCTGAAACTACTTAACAATTTCCTGTATCCCAATAACTTTTTCCTCAATTATCCCGCATCCTGATAATTTTTTTCCGCGAATATCCCGTATCCCGAAAACCCCTAATAGGGCCTCCATATTCGTTAGATATTCTGCCCGAGAATTACTGATATTGGTTTCTATGAATCGCTCAGGATGTTCTGTCATATATTGAACTCCAGAAGCTCTAATATGCAAGTGAAATGTTAGCCTGCGATTGCAGACGTATTAAATGTTGGATCACCATACAGTTGATGAGAAACGGATCGAAAAAAACAATCACCACCACCACCAACGTCGAGTGATCTCAATCTTTGTCTATTCAATCTGCTTTCTAATAACATACATGTAATACGTTATGTTTCGGCGGTACATTGACTGTTTTTTTTTCCCACAGGGCCTGGATTTAGTTCACTATCCCCGGACATCAAGAGTTTCCTAAAAGCTACACGATACTGTTCATGTTTTATGTTATATATAATGTAACGTCTAAAACGTTCTCTGTAGAAAGTATCCTTTCCGGCGAACATAGTTGATATTCGACAGCTTACAAACTGTCACAAAATTATATAACTTAAAGGATACAGTAGGGCTAGTTTCTAGCATACCACTCCACTTCCAGGATTCGAGTTTTCAACAATTCTGCTGTACTTACTTCTCACTTTTCTTTTCATTGTTTGCGTAATTTTAAATACACAGATTCTCGACGGATCTCTGTTCCTCCGGGAGCGATTGCAGAATACCCGTCCACAAAGAAGATTTACGTTTGCGACTCAAGCACGAGAACTCAAAGCGCTTCCATGTTTCTCCCGTTAAATTTCATTGATCCCGTGAACAGGTTTAATTATCCTACAAAGGGTCTCAATCATCCTTAAAAGAGGCTCCTTTATCCCCCAAAGAGGCTCATGTTTTCATTCATAGGGCTTTTGTTTTCGCCATCTTGTCAGCGCGTCATGTTGAAATAGCTGCCGTGAATTCGGCTTAAAATGTACAATTTAATTGTAGACTTGAAAGGGTTATCAGTTGCTGTTTAGAGTTAATTCAAACAGCTGATTCAATTATTAACTAACTCATACAATGACCTCTGTGGCATATTTACATAAGCTGCTAACAGTTTATATAGATCAATAAACTTACAGCCATCGTAGACTTGTGAGCCCTGAGAACATGTTTTCTGGGAGTTGAATGATTCTATTGCTATGAAGATCTCTAGAAATGAAAATATGAAAGCAATATGTAAGTAGCCTGCATCACAGGCGCTTATTTAGCGGAGCACGAGGCGTGAGACGAGGGGAAGAGGAAAATAACCGCCTGTTGGCAGTCTATTATTCAACTCTTCCGACTCCCAACACACCACCAAAATTTGAATAACGGTAAGTTTTGAGTTGACCAATCAAAAAGTTTTCAATCATCCGTGGAAAACTTTTGTTTGGCGGGAAAGTTTGGCGAATTTTAGACGCTTCTTTCCACCGGGGTTGACTTTCGAGTGATCATTTTGAATATGGTCGTGGGAAAACCTGGATCGAATTCAAAGGAAAACACTAGGGAGCGAGAGGGGCGATAGAAGGAGTGAGAAATCGCCTGCAGGCGGTTCCTTACTCGTTCTCCTCGCCCCCTCGCCCTTCGGTTTCTTTTCGCATGGCCATTTACATTCAAACGATCACTCGAAAGTCAACCCCGGTGGAAAGAAGCTTCTCAAATTTACCAAACTGCCTGCTACGTAGGCTAGGGAAACTTCAAATTTCTCGCGCCAAGAACTCCACGTGAACGGTCATAAACGAAGAGTTCCAGCCATGTGCGACAGCCCTGTCTTTCCGAACTCCGACTAAATTTGTGGATCAGAAAGTTGCAACTTGTCTTTTACAGTTTTGTTCTGCAACCCAAAGGAAAGGCTACCTTCAATTATCAGCTCAAGCCGTTCGCTCCCATGGTTCTCTCCTACTCGAGAGAACCCTGGGAACGAGGTTGTTATCAGCTTTGCTTTCAGAATTTGGTATTTTTGTGGAAAAGGATGCGGTGTCTATTAGCTCTTATCTTACATGCGCCAGGCCTATTTATTTCTTTACTTATTTATTTATTTATTTATTTATTTATTTATTTATTACCATTTAATGGTAACAACTATATGTGTGAAATATGAAGGGAAAAAAATCAATAAAGAAAAGGTAAGAAGCCTGTAAATGAGTAATCAAACACCCCATACTAAACAGGTCATCGAGAAACTAAGCTTAAAAATATTTTAAGTATGACCGTAAAATTCATATAAATAACAATACATCCTAAAAACCATATAACTTAAAAATACATTTAAAAATTGATGGCAAAAAGGTTTTTTAACGCCATGTTTAAACGTTGCCAGGGAAGGGGCTAATCTAAGCTCTAATGGTAAAACATTCCATTTACCTACAATTCTATTAAAATAGCTATGCTTAAATTTATTGGTCCTTGCAAAGTTCGACTTTAACCAGTCAGCCTGGGAATTAAAAACAAGTCCAAATTAAAATAGCCATTTACAGCATTATACAGGAATGTTACATAAAAAAAGATAGCGTCTCTTTTTTAAGGGACGGCATATAGAGACTTTTTAGGCGGTCTTTAATGCTGATATTATTACTTCCTAATATAAACCTTGTTCCTCTCAGTTGAACACGCTCCAGTTTATCAATATTTCTTGAAGTATAAGGTGACCAAACCACTGATCCATACTCCAGCTACGACCCCCCTTAAGGTATGGGTGTCTTCCCAAACTCTGCATATTCGTCTAATCAAGCTTAAAATTATGTTCGCTTTACTTGAGATTGTCTCTGTATAAGAATTCCAAGAGAGATGATGGTTGCGTAGTAAGCCAAGACCTCGACATTCATCAACTTCTTCCATGACAGTAACCGTTCATAGTAAAGTTAGAGATAAGAGGTTGTCTCTTCTTGCTAATTCGCATCAATGTGCACTTCTGGCCCCAGTTGTTCAAACAATGGATAGCGCTATCCGCCGGATAAATTACTATCCACTGGATAACTTAATTGGTTTTCCTAGTGTTTATCCGCTGGATAGTGATTTACCAGGTTGATAGCGCTATCCATCGTTTGAACAACTGGGATCTGAACATTAAATTACATCCTGTTATGTTGACTCCAAGTGCTAAGTTTGTCTCAATCACGTTGAAGACAGGACATCGCTCTAATAAACGTGTTGCAGTCATCTGCATACATTTCCAAAGTATTCCCTGCAGTGACCAGGGCAGGTAGGTCTCTGATGAAAACAACCATAGGGGCTCCAGAAGCGATTCCTGAGGCACAACAGATGGAATATTGAGCCAACTTGAAAATATACCATCGATTACAACCCTTTGCTTACGATTTGGTAAATAGTCACTACGGCAAGCCAGAAGGGACCGCCGGTGAAATTCCAAAGTTACACAGTTTATGCAGCACTGAATACCTTGTGGTTTACACGATCGAAGGCCTTTGCCAAGGCCTTTTCTCCTTTATTTGAAATCTTGTCAGAAGTCAAAGAAGGTCTCAAGTCAATACCAAAGCAACTTTCAGTGAAACGGCTTGCGAACAGTTCTCCATCAGCAAACGCCACCCGCGCTTCGTCTTGTGTGGAAGGAAGATTAAGGAAGAAATTGTCATGAGATAAAGATAACCTTCCTCTCAAAAAGGGAAAACATATATCGAAAAGCTCGTTTGGTAGAGAAAATTCTCAGTATTCCAGTGGAGATCACAAAGGTAATATTTGTGATTAATCTAACTTGCTTTGTTTCCTGCTGCTATGGATGCTCTCAGCAGATAAGAACTTGTTTGCTTTATTTGCAAGAAATAGTTCTCTTTAAACAAACGAACGACACAACATAATCGTAACAGTCGTTACCTTAATTAGCATTCTCGAACATTGGCCTCGCGATTAAGGAAATAATTAAATAATGTTTAAAAAAGAGTAATTTGGGTTATCGTGAACAATATTAATCCTGCTGCTGGCATGGAAAAATGCATATCGTTCCTCCAGCGCTGCAGCGAGGTCAGTTATTTGTTATTCCTTTGGTTTGGCACATTCGTGTTTACCTTTATACCTACAAGTAGTTGTGAAAATTGTCTTTATGCAGGCGAAGGAGAAACCAGTTTGCCCAATCTAGTACACAAGAGTTTTTTCAACACATTTGTCCGGCTTTTACAATATATTCCAGCTTGAATGTTTTGACTTTGTAAACAGTGCTCGGAGCTGCGCGTCGCATCCCTGCAGGGACCTACTCATATTTGCTTGGAGTTACTCGGAGCCCTGCGTTGCACAGACACCAACAGGGGCCTACTCATCTTTGCTGGGAGTTACTCGAAGTTACTTGGAGTTGCTCGGAGCTGCGCGTTGCACCCTTACAGGGCCATCTCATCTTTGCTCGGAGTTATTCGGAGTTGCTCAGAGCAACTCTGTTGTTGTCACTTGCTCCCCCTTCAGCATACAGGGGCCTGCTTATATTTGCTCGGAGAAAAAGGTACCTGACCAATCCCACTCGAAATGTACTCACCGGCACTGTTTACAAAGTCAAAACATCCTAGCTGGAATATATTGTAAAAGCCAGACAAATGTGTTGAAAAAACTCTCGTGTACTAGATTGCGCAAACTGGTTTCTCCTTCGCCTGCATAAAGACAATTTTCACAACTACTTGTAGGTATAAAGGTAAACACGAATGTGCCAAGCCAAAGGAAGAACAAATAACTGACCTTGCCTCAGCGCTGGAGGAACGATATGCATTTTTCCATGCCAACTGCAGGTTTAATATTGTTCACAATAACACAACTTACTCTTTTTTAAACATTATTTAATTATTTCCTTAATCGCGAAGCCAATGTTCGAGCATGCTTTTCAAAACAATTTTTTTCTAATTAAGGTAATGCCTGTTACGACTATGTTGTGTCGTTCGTTTGTTTTAAGAGAACATTTCTTGCAAATAAAGCAAACAAGTTCTTATCTGCTGAGAGCATCCATAGCAGCAGGAATATTATTTAAGTAATACGTATAAAGGTTTGCGTGTGTAAGATCGTACAGCGCAGTAACTGGGCTGGCACACTAGACTCCGAAAAGGTGCCTCTGTAGCTCGCGGAGAGAAAAAAAATGGAGCGTGCTCAAAGTCCTCGACGTTAAGTCTGTGGAACGTAAAGGCCAGAAGCGTAAACTCCTGGTAACGCAAGACGGAACAGTTTACAAAGTTCAAAGATCAAAGCTGGAGGTTTGCAATTCACGTGTTTCATTCACACGGAGCGTTCTGGAAATCCAATTTAAGAACACTTGAACTAGATTAACTCTCGTTTAAAAAGGTCCGTAGTGATTCGAAATTTTAGAACCATTGCTTCCCCTTTTCTAAAAAGAGTTAGGCAGCGTATACCATGCTTGATAGAAAAACGAAACAAACGTTATGCAAATAAAATCGTAAACTCTTGTAAAGAGTTATCGCTTTGGATGGAAAACAATAGCACTTCTTTTACAGTCAAGGAAGCGTGACCCACTTTAAACATTGCAAAAGAAAGACAGGGCTCATTTGGTTTGTAATATTTCGATGAGGTAATTTTGGCTGTTTGTGATTGGTTTTTGGTCAGGTCATCTTGTCTGTTTTTGATTGGTTTCTTGTCCCCATATTATGAATTTATTGCGATACTCACTTGATCTTTACTGTTTGATCGCTGTGCTGGACAGAGCTCTCTCACTCCAACCAGGATCTTCAGATAACGCCACAATGATATGCACACACAATACAATTTTATGCGCCACACACGGGCGCGCCTAATATATTTTCCTACACCGAAATTTGCAGTGTTGTGGAGCTAGGGTTACGTGTTTAAACTTGCCCCTAATTTTTGCGCGCCCCCTTCACCTTCTAAAAACCCTCGTGTACGTAAGTGACTTGCATTTCATCAGCCTAACCCTAATGTATTCGATGCTCATACTGTTACAGGTGTTAGGGTTACGGTTACGCTGTGTTGCGTCATGCCTCAATTTGCCCTTAATTTATGCACGCCCCCTCCTTTTGTCTTTTTGATCGATGACGCCTATTTATTGATGCGGATCAATACGTGTTCCAAATGAGCCTTGCTTCCATATTTGAATTTCATCAATCTATGTTCGTATTCACTGATGCGGATCGATTCGTACGATCCGCATGATCCGCCCGCCGCAGAAGCCCCACTTGATATACCACTTGGGTATTTGCGGCAGCCATAATACATCTACTCGGGTTCAAACGCGAATGGGAGAGGGATATGACGAAGATGATACTGCAGCAGTGGAGGGAAGCCATCGAAGAAACTAAGAAGGAAATCCTTCTCCTGCAGGAGCTGGAAACAGGTGAAGTCCCTGACTTTGGCGAAGATGACATGAAAGTAGATATCGTTATCGCTATCGATTTTTCATTGGAAAATGAGGCAGGCTACAGACAGTTTTGCGACAGTAGTTTTGAGAACTGTGCACATTGGAAGGCTAGCACCGAATTAGCTTGTGAGTTTCATCAGGCTGTTGTTGAAAGGGCTTTAGTGTTACGTGGTATGAATTGACCAATCGGCGTTTTCCGATCACCAGACGATCGGTCGGAAGAGCATGAACAATACTGGCGACAGGCGGTTATTATATTCTTCCCCTCGTCTCGAGCTCCGCGGTCGCCTCTCGGGCTTCGCGCATGGCTAAATGAGGGCCTGTTAATTATGTGGGATATGTGTAAGTTAGGTAGTAGTACTAATTTTATTCCACTACTACTTTTTATATTAAAGCATATTTAGCCACATTACACAGTTCTAATTGGCCTAGAGCAGTATAAGAAACTCACTCTTGCTTTTATTTTTGGTCACCGATCACGGCATAACTCACTTCGAGTTAACGATGAAATGATAAATGAAAAAGACCATATATTTGAACTGCTGATATGAAATCAAGTAAAGCCATGATCCTCGCAGTTACGAACGCAATTTTTGCAATCGCGTAGAGAAGCCTGATAAATTCAGGACTTTAACGGGGTTTGAACCCGTGACCTCGCGATACCGGACGCTCTAACCAACTGAGCTATGAAGCCACTAAACCATTACTCCAACAACTTAAGTGACTGTCAGTAAATGGGATGCTCCAATTTAGACATTCTGTTATGGCATATACATGTGCAAACAATTTAGCGCCTGACTATTTATGTATGAAATTTGAAAAACGATCATTTGTTCATGATCGCTCATCTCGTAATAACAATATATAGGACTTTTAGCAGTCAACGCATATTTTCCTATACAGCAGTTTCTCTATGGAACTCTTTTGGCGAAGGTTTACAATCCTCCACCTCAGTCAAAGACTTGAAGTGTTCCCTGAGGAGTTAATTCGTAGATATGTAGATATTACTATATTTTAATGTTTTTGCACTGATATTAGTATTAGTATTTATATTGTAAATAGTTACTGAAGAGACTAGCAAGGAGAAATTATTAAATAAAGAGGTAGTTTCTAAAGAAACTGTGGTACTACGTCGGTGGGGAAGTAGTATACAAAAATTTGGTTTTATCAACGGAGTTGATAATGTAAATTGGCCACCGTACAGAGATTATAAAAGCTGACGTTTCGAGCGTTAGCCCTTCGTCAGAGCGACGAAGGGCTAACGCTCGAAACGTCAGCTTTTAGAATCTCTGTACGGTGGCCAATTTACATTATCAACTCCGTTGATAAAACCAAATTTTAGAAATTATTAAAGTTCTATTCCAGTCTATTCAGAATCTATTCTATTTTATTATATTCTATTCCACTCGGCGAAGTCTCTTTTTGTCTTATGTCTGTTTCTGCTTAGGTGGCCTCACACACCGTAAGCCTTTTGAAAAGAGCAGGACAGCCACAAGACCGGGGACTACATCCCCTACTCTTATCGAATACTGTGTGGGTTCTTTAATACCCCACAGAGAACTTATGAACATAGAAGTTATTTGTGAGACGGGACCTACGGTTTAAAGTCTTTTTCCCAGAAGACTTGAAAGTCTAACCATTTGCAGATGAAATTACATAGGCAGCACTTTCTCCTCAGTTATGTTAATCCGGCCAGGGTTCGGGGTTCACGTTTCCGCAAAAATGTATGTATCTTGGTTGTATTTTAATACTTAAATATTACTAGCTTTGTGTTATTGAAAGAGATGCACTTTTGTAAAGGGACCCCTTGCTTTTGGTCTAGGGCTCATAACGTTTCATGGGATGAGTCCCAGGGACTCACTTTGACAATTTTTAACAAAATCACTGAGTTGATATGGATGATAAACTTACAGCCATTGTAGACTTGTGAGTCCTGAGAACATGTTTCCTGGTAGTTGGATCATTTTATTGTTATGAAGATATCTAGAAAGGAAGGTATGGGAAGTAATGTATAAGGAATATTATGCAAAGCTATGTTAAAAGTAGTACTAATTTTATCCTAATACTACTTAGCTTTTAAAAGCATACTTAGCAACACTACGCTGGTCTAATTGACCTAGAATGTTCAGTGCAATGAATCCCGATGTAGCATTTATTTTGGTTTCATTCCCATGATGTGTTGCTGATCACCGCATTACTCAATTCGAATTATACAAGGGCAGTACAATTATTGATCTTGATTTTCCCCAAAAGAGTCTGCGAACGACTGGGAGAGGTAATGTCAAATCAAAGCAAAAATAGAAGACCGTAGATTAGGTAGTCATAAAGAAAACAATGGAGTAAATAAAATTAAACGCAAAACAAAATAACTAAATAATGATAATAACAATATGAAATCAAGAATAGTCAAACTAAGGGAAAAAGGCGTTTCTCAGAGAAGAGTGAAGTTTTTTCATAACCAAATGCCCTTTATAGAAAAAATAAAATTTCCCTTCAGCATTGATCCAAAACATCTGGCTGAATGTATTCTAAACTGAATTCGAAGTGCAAAGTGTTCCCGTGCATTATTCGGAATCAGAAGACTACCTTGTTGTTCTCAGAGCGCTCAAACAAATAAGAGGTTACGTTGTACTAAAAAGAGCAAAACAAACAAAAAAGGTGTAGTGGAATGGTACTTAATTAACCTTAAAAGGCCAAGCTCCAAATTCAATTTAATAGTAGACCTGAATGGTTATCAACTATATAATGAATTCGAATTCAGGACCAGAGAAGCATTCGTGTGGAACAGCAACAATTTATTGACACACGCGTTTCTCACGCCCGTACTTACATCAAATATTATGCGATCCTGATGCTTATTTGCATAGTCAAAAGGACACTACAAGCTACTTCTAAGAGAGAGAGAGAGAGAGTCACGCATAACTTAGTCAAAGAAAATCTTCGTGGATTGACCAGGCGCATTGCGATATTTATTTTCAAAGATTGATTGGGGCACTATACTTGTACAGCCATCGCAGACTTGTGAGCCCTGAGAAAACGTTTTTTGGGAAGTCACTTATTTCGTTGTGAACAAGCGATCTAAGAATAAAGCATGCAATGCGATGTATAAGAAAATTCCTGCAAACCTTTGTTAAAGTAGTTACTGTACTAAAATACGAAATCTGATTCATCGGCTGAGAATCGGGTAATATAGTTTGGAATATCCTAGTGAAATGGCAATATGCCGTGGGTCTTTGAAAGTTTGGAATAAAAACTTAAAGAGAACTTAAGCTTGAGTTCCCACAGCGCTAATTTCATGGAAACATAAGTTTACTCCAAACCTGTAGCAAACATGGTAAGTGCCACATTTGCTACTATATTTGTACACCTGTGAAATACTTCGAAGATTTGTTGAGCCTCTTGCTTAGCGGGAAAAACTACTTTCAAATGCACGGAACGCTAAGGGTGCAAAAATGGTATTATCTTTTGCCAACATTTACATGGCAGCGATTGAAACAGAGATCATCAGTAAGTCCACACATGCAAGCCCCATCTCTTTGGAAAAGATGCATCAACGACATATTTTCTCTATGGAGCGTAACCAAAGAAGAAATAAGCAATTTCACAGGCGACACCGAGTTGGTGTTCTCTGAAATCACATCGCCCCGTTATTAGACAGTATCAAAAATGTCGGAATGCTTTTTGTTTGCCCCTCCTAAATTTTGAATAAGCATTGTTTTTATTTTCTCTTGGGACTTACAATGGTCCCAAGAGAAACTGGATACTATGGCTAATGCTGGCTAATTTGCTTCTAACGCCAACAATTTCGCCCGCTACGCAGGCTAGGGGATCTTGTCAGAGCAACACTCGGAGGGTCTTTCAATTTCCTATCTTGACCAATAAGAGTCGTGTTTGGCCTGACGTCTACACCTTGAACCATCGGCGAGGTCATGCAAAGTGACCCGGGATGACTGACGCTTTATGACAGCGGAATTGTTTATAGACACAAGTCATTTATGTCGCAAACCGGTTTTACCCCAGACTAGAAGTTAAAGGACTTGCTCATAAGGAAGGTGAAGGGATTGCACATATATGTATTTCTGTGATATATTAAAACGATTATTTCGTGATAAACAGCACAACTTGACCCTATTTAAATCAATACGGGTCAGTGGTCGTCGAACAAGATGGCTGCAAAATTTGAAGCTCTGAGATAAAAGAGGAAAGATCAATTTTTCGTGTACTTTTTTCTTTTTATATCTACGTAATAGTATGTTGTGATTTTGTGTTACTATGTCGTCAAATAAGCGAGGAAAATCGAAGCAGTCTGGTGAAGCATTAGAGGAGGATTTTGAAGCGTTTGTACGTGAATCGCTGACAAACTTGTGCAGTGGTCAAAGCAGGATTATGCAAGATATCTCGAAGCTACAAGATAAAGTTCGGGGGAATGAAGTAGCCTTGGACGCGATATCCAAAAAGTTTAACACTCTTAATGAAAGCCTAGAGGGACTCAAGGGCGAGCTCCACGATGCAAGATGTAAAGTAGATGAAGTTGAATGCACTGTCAACAATTATGCGAAGCAAATTGAAGACCTGTATGAACGACTCCTGTCCCTTGAGAGGTATTCGCGAGAATACAATCTTCGTTTCAATAATGTTGCTGAATCTCCTAGCGAGGACTGTCGCCAAAAAATCCGTGACATCTTATCTAATCAGCTTAATATCGAACCAGTAATAGAAAATGCTCATCGAATTGGTCCCCGAAGTGACAATAAACCTAGAACGATAATATGCAAGTTTCTTTATCGTCCGGAAAGGTTGAGAGTCCTTCAAAAGAAGCGTGATCTCCAAGATGGTGTTTGGGTGACTGAAGATCTAATTTGGGAGGACAGAGAAAAGAAGAAAAAGCTTAAGGATGTGATGAAAGTAGCTTTTGAAAGTGGAAAAAACCGAGATTTCATCGAGGGAAACTTTACATAGATGGAGCTATATATGGAAATACCTAGATGCTTATTTTATGGTCAGGTTTGTTGAAATTTGTAGTTATTTCCAAGCTTGAGCCACAAAACTTATAGATTAATTTCAGATTGACTGATGAATAGTGATGCGAATGACCCAGATTTGAACATACAGTCTTTTAATGATCATGGTATATACACTGTTGAGGAGTTAAATGAACTTTCTAGTGTAGTCCGACCGCAACTGTCGGCTCTCCATCTAAACATTAGAAGCTTAAACAAACATTATAATGAGCTATGTACTTTTTTAGATACCATATCCATTCAGTTCGATCTAATTGCTTGCTCAGAAACGTGGATTGCGCCTCAAGTTGATACAGACTGTTTTGATATTCAGGGTTATAACATGCTAATGGACAATCGCTTGTTTTCAACTGGGGGCGGGGTTGCATTATACTTAAAATCAAGCTTTGATTATTCTCTGAGAAATGATTTAAAGATGGATTGTATTGAAAATATCTGGGTAGAGACAAATGACTTGTTAATTGGCGTTATTTATAATCCTCCTGGCAGATCTCAACGTGAATTTCTCGAGCAATTTGAACATGTTCTACATGCCATTTTTTTGTCTAAGCGAAAGTGCCTAATTTTAGGTGATATTAATATTAACACACTTGTTAGAAGCGCAATTGCAAAAGAATACCTCAATCTGATTCATTCTGAAGGCTTTAATCCCTTGATATTTGAAGCTACACGTAGTACCGAGACAACAATAAGTTGCATAGATCATATACACTCCAATTTCGTATCTTCAAGTTCGAGCGGTAGCATTGCAGTCGAGATAGCCGACCATTTGCCTGTTTTTACTTTTTCTTATGATCCCACACTAAGCCCCTTTCCCGATATAATTGAAATTAGAGATTTTAAAAAAGTTTGATAAAAATGCTTTCTGTGATGCACTGAGGTGCGAAGACTGGTCGCCTGTATTTAAGTGTAATGATGCGAATGAAAGTTTGACCAGATTCCTACATTCCTTTAATAAGATTAGTAATCGACATGCACCACTCAAATCGATCAAAATTAAAGGCAAGACTAATAAACCTTGGATAACCGGAGGTCTGCGGAAATCAATCAAACTTAGAAATTATTTGTATAAAAAATGGTTGACAACCCGTTGCATTAGTTATTATAATCAATATAAAATTTACCGTAATAAAATTGTGGCAATTAACAAACTTTCTCGCTCACTATATTATGGTCGGGTTTTTAAAGACTCTCGTAATACTAAGAAAATGTGGGATAACGTTAACCTAATAATTAATAAAAAGCGTCTATCTTCTCACATTGATAATTTACAAGTTGGTAATAAAAATCTACAGCAACCAGTTACGATATCAAATGCTATCAATACGTATTTTCGTAACATTCCAACTGAGCTTGCATCAAAACTTCCCACTACAAATCGCCGTTTCTCGCATTACATGAAGAGAAAAAAGGGTAAGTTTCACTTTAATAAAGTCAATGAAGTTGAAGTGTTCTTATTGCTAGAAAATATTGATACTAGGAAATCAATTGGGGTTGATAAGGTCCACCCTTTGCTGTTATCTTCCGGTTCGCTGGAAATATTTAAACCATTGACATATATTGTAAACTTGACACTTGAACAAGGTATCTTTCCTGACAGTTTAAAAATTGCCAAAGTCATCCCGATTTTCAAACAAGGATCTCGTCTTTTGTGTAATAACTACCGGCCTATCTCAGTTCTTCCAGCTCTAAGTAAAATATTTGAGAGATGCATTCTTAATCAATTAACGTTCTATTTTACTATTGAAAATATCTTGATACCTAACCAATACGGTTTTAGATCTGACAACACTACAACTGACTGTTTAGTAGATTTAATAGACGAGATAACATTAGCCCTTGATGAAGGATGTTATGCTGTATCCCTATTTTTAGATCTAAGTAAAGCTTTCGATACAGTCAATCACTCGATTCTGTTGTCTAAACTAATTTTTTATGGAATAAGAGATGTTGAAAACCAATGGTTTAGGTCCTATTTAATCAAAAGGAAGCAAAGAGTGTATGTTAATGGAGCTGAGTCTAGTCTTCTTTCCGTAAATTCAGGAGTGCCACAAGGGTCGATCTTGGGTCCTTTTCTTTTCTTAGTTTACATAAATGATATAGTAAATGCAACTAATTATTTTTCCTTAAGACTATTTGCCGATGATACCTCCTTGACTGCGACTGGTAGGGATCTCGATGCATTGCTACACCTAATGAACTCTGAATTACCCGCTATTTATGACTGGCTATGCTCAAATAAGCTAACTTTAAATTTAACTAAGACAAAATATATAGTATTCCAACCACGGCAAAAACTTAATTATAATTTATACACCCCTCTTAAACTAGCGGATCAGTATCTTGAACAGTCTCACAGTGTTAACTACTTAGGATTAATTATTGATTGTTCCCTATCATGGCACCATCATATTGATTATATTAGTAGTAAAATCAGTAAAAGCATAAATATTATTGCAAAATTAACACGTCATGTACCCAACAAATCTTTAACAAGTATCTATTATGCACTTATATATCCTTATTTAACTTATGGCTGCGTATTGTGGGGTAATAACTACGAAGCTGCCATATCTCAAGTGGTAAAGCTGCAAAACAAAGCTTTAAGAATCATCAATGAGGTACCACTTCGTGAGCATATTACTCCCCATTATGTTAATCTTGGCCTAATTAAATTTCCTGATATTGTGAAGTTAAAAACTTGTCAACTATTTTATGATCTTATCGTAAATAACAAACCATCAAATCTTACTCTATCTTTTGTATCTGAGCAACATAATTATACTACTCGAAGCACATCCTTACAGTATCTAAATCCCAGTTCCTTTAGAACAAATATAAGGAAATTCTGCCCGACAATTATTGGATGTTATTTTTGGAACGATATTCCTCTATTCATTCGTAGTTTGTCAAATAAACATCTATTTAAAAGATATCTTTTTCAGAATTATTTTGCTCAGTACTAACTACTGCACCCCTTAACTATGTGTTCCTCCTTTCCTTTCGCTTATTGTAATTATCTTTTATCTTAATTATAAAATAAAATGTAACTTAATT
Source organism: Montipora capricornis (assembly GCF_036669925.1). Lineage (NCBI taxonomy): Eukaryota > Metazoa > Cnidaria > Anthozoa > Scleractinia > Acroporidae > Montipora > Montipora capricornis. The sequence continues at coordinate 89,822 of NW_027180242.1, read as the reverse complement.
AAAGGGCATCTAACTAGTTTACCTATATCGTTGCCCTTCTCCGTTTATTTCATGTAGTGAGCTTTTTAGACCTTGTAATTCTCTAAGTAAATGGGGAAATAAATAAATGAAATGAAAATGAAATTTAAATCAATCGTTTAGTTCTTGATTAAGGGTATCTGATACATTTGACGGCTGATCTTGCCCGGCTTGCTCGTTTGACGCTTGACGGTAATAATATTGCGTTTTTGACGTCCGACAGTTTAATTGTTGGCAATTTCACGGTTATGCACTTGACATCAGCTTTCTAGAGGGCTGATGTGGGGACTTTGCTAATTGTGCACTTCAAATACCCGTGGGGTATTTTTTCTAGCAAAGTACCCAGTATTTGTCGAAGCCAAGCACCCAACTGGATTTGAAGATGCACCTCACGGACTTCACTTTGGTTCTTTGAACAATTAGCAAACACTCGAGACTTTGCATTCTAATGAAAACTGAACTTTAGTTATTTTTTCTTGAATATGCCATAATAATCACTCCTCTCAGTGAACATGCACAGTCTGGTGGAAATTTTAACTTTTCTTTTCATCCTGAATTCCCTAGAATCTGTTTTAAATGTGTCAGGACTGATGAAGAACAAGGGAAAATACACTATCATGACGATCCATTGCTGCTTCAAAACGCAATGTCCTTAAGTTTCCTGAGTACTCTGAACGACTGCTGTCATGCTTGAGGAATTAACATTCTTGTGAATATTTTAAAATATCACCTTTTTCTATCCTTAAAACTGTCGCACGCCGTTCTAAATTTGTCCCGATTAATGACAAATGTATATGGTTCAGCAAACATTAATTGGTCCAATAAAACCAAACAGGCACTCCAACTAGATTACGCAAATCGTATAATTTATTCCAATAAGATTATTTGATCTAAAGAAAAGAACGAAATACATTTGAGAAACCGAACAGGATTCATCGATACATAAACACGCGAGTAAAACTATAGACTAGAATTACAGCATTGAACACTTACTTTTTTGACGATGTCTAGAAGAATTGTTTCACGGTGTACAGGTCAGCAACAGATAAAATAGATCAGAGTATAACAGAAAACGGGTCAGCGAGACAGATTAGCAAAACATGCACATATCTTCGAATCTGAAAAGTCTGAAAACGGGTCAGCGAGACAGATTAGCAAAACATGCACATATCTTCGAATCTGAAAAGTCTGAATTGAAAAACTGACTTACTCAGGTGGCTTAATTACATAATTTAGTGCCAATCAAAAATCAATTAGGAAATCAAGTTAATAATTAATTGTATTGACGAAACATTAATAAAGAGCTTAAAAAATATAACCATGTTCATTTTCTCCCTCCTAAGCACAATGCGAAATTGAAAATATCCACTTTTTCTTTCGTTTGTCCTGAATTCTCCACAAGCTGCTGTATACCGATTTATCCCGTTAACAACTACTGTGCATGAATCGGCAATTGATACTGGAGAATATGATAATATCATCACTGTTTATCTGCAACTTCTAAATATGTGGCGCAGAAGTTGTCCTCAATCTGATCAGCGTCCTTCTCAGTAACTCCGACACATTCAAAATGAAACCACTCGTTGCAATCACTGCACTGAATCATGAAGCCTTTTTCACTCTTTCTAGAAATGCAATAGACACTTTCCTCCTGACCACCTGTTTGACAATTCTTGTTGCCTTGCTTTCTTCTTGTCCTTCTTTGCCTTTTCTGTTCAATTTGTCTTCTTCCTTGATATAGCCATACAGCCCTTGATATAGCCATATAGCCATTTGGTGTTCAGTGCACGCTTCAGCACCTTCCACTCGTTGCAATCACTGCACTGAATCATGAAGTCTCCTTCACCCTTTCTGGAAATGCAATAAACACTTTCCTCCTGACCATCTACTTGACAATTCTTGTCATCTTGCTTTCTTCTTGTATTTCTTTGCCTTTTCTGTTGAATTTGTCTTCTTCTTTGACATATACCCACAAGGTGTTCAGCGCACACTTCAGCATCTTCCAGTGAAAGAAAACATATCTTTGCAAGGTGCTCTATGTTGTCTTGTCCAATGCTCTCTTTATCCTTGACATACAAGATTTACTTCCCTTTTTAGATACCCACTTGATGCGTGCTTTGGGCTCCAGATAATGGCCGTTACAGAAGCCGGGACATTTAGTGCATACGTCGGACCCCCACGACCTTTCTGGGTCTGGAATAGGCAGTGGCCATCTAGTTTCCCTTTAGTGCATACAGGATGGGGACAATCTACTTCATAACATGGCAAAAGCATAAAAATATTATTTGATGGCAACCCAATAAACATATGTTTGCCTCTTTACTCCCATATTTTAGAGAAATATTTAAAATCCCCTCGATGTGACTTTCTCAGAACCTAAGTCAACTGGTTGCTCCACAACGGTAGCCTGATAAAAGAGGCAAATAAAAACAATCACTATCAAAGATATTATCTAATGTGCCATAGAACAAAATCATTACTAGTACGCAGTTAAAACTTAAAGCTTTTATTACTTGAATGAAATAATATTTATCAAAGGCAGCAAGATCAATTTTATTTGCCATTCAAACTCTGATATCACAGAACAACAACATACACCTTAACACAACTCAACTATTGACAGATACAGCTCAAAAACTGTTGTCCTTTGAAAACAGAACAACTGAGAAAGTCGATCTAAGTTGATTAAAGAGATATTAAAGTTAAACAACTTTTAATATATAGCTAAGAAAAGACGCCATGTTGACCTTTAATAGTTACCTCTATAGACAATAATATATACACAGAGAATTTAAAGTTGCTTAACCCTAGCTACAAATACGTACAAATGTTTGACGGATGATCTGTTCAATAATAGACAAAAACAATGGAATTAGAAACATACCTTCTCGTTTTCTTCCGCCATCTTGCCATCGATCGAGCGAAAAACGAAACGTTTCCAGTTTCCTCTCTGCTGAACAGAAGCGAGGTCCCTTATTTTCCCCGAGAGTAAGGCATTCATAAATCTAAGTCCCCACATTTCCCCCACCACATGGGCTGAAATTTGTTACAAAGTCTCCATTAAGTCCCTTATTCTCCCACATCAGCCCAGGGTACCCCCCACCCCCCTCTTGGGGAAGCTGATGACAAGTGCATTAAAACCCATGAGACCCTCTAATATGGCGACAAGAAACCAATCACAAACAGCCAAAACGACCTCATCGTCATCCAAATAAAGTGTTTTAGCACTCAAGCCAAAAAAAACGTTGGAACCAAATTAGTGTTTTCTCTCGCGAAGTTTTAAGCCGGTCAAGCTTGAGCAACTAGAATAACCATTTTCGAAATATCAAATATTCAGCTTGATAGTGAGGCAGTGAGGACAAAAACAATAGAAACACGTTGGAATCAATGTGAAAAATATTTGCATATCATCCTATTTCCTTCATCTTTGTCCTCTAAACCTCTATTTCAAGCTCAATTTTAACATATCGAAAAACACCTATTCAAAAGTATACACTTTTTTTTTCCAAAATGGCCCCCATTTAGATATTCTTTAGTTTTTATTCAACTCAGACCTTGATACCTCGTTCAAGGCAAATATCTTTTGAATGTTAAGCTTAAGAACGAGGCAGAAAGGGCTAATTTGATTAAAAGAACCAAAAAATATTCAAATGGCGGCCATTTTGGAAATAGGTGTACATGTATAACGCTATTGATTTGAATTTGCAGAACCTTCGATTAGTTTAAAATGTTGTCCAAATAGCATGAAAAACTTTTCCGGAGAGAGCTTGAAACAAAGGTTGGCAACAAAAACTGGAGTGTTCAATTTGCTTAGTTTGCTCCATAAGAATTAAACACGTGTATTAGAACGTTTTTGCCAATGGGGGTCATATAGGTCTAGTCGGTTGCAGTATGGGTAAGATTGAGCATGGCTGGTCCCAAGAGACAGCATAAAACTACACGTTTAAGTTTTTAACGGGAAAAGTAAAACAGATTATTCCTGATGTACTCACATTTAGAGGAAAATTGATTTTGGAATAGCGCTGAAATGGCCAAAGTACGCCACAAAATTACTGCTAAGGTATCGAGAGGACAAGGTAAGGAATTTTTGTTCGATACATGTTCTTTATGTTCGACTCCTAAACACGTTTGCAAATTCCCATACAAGCGCTTATGCTCAAATTACATCGTTAGCTTCATGTACCTGTGGTAATTATTGGTTTGAAAGTTGACAAGTCGGCATCTGAAGCCGAACGATCATTTAAGAGCTGCAAAAAAAAAAAAAACCTGCAGTACGGTGGAATTTTACGAGTTTGTTTCGGCGAAGCCTCGTGGAAAAAGGACCGTGGTAACCAATCAACAACTGTATCCTCTCCCGATCGAAGTCCTAAGCCTAAGAAAGGGTTTTGAGAAACACTGCTGTGCGAAAAACGATTGTTTGTCTTAAAGAATCAAGGGCCTTAAATGCCACTAAAATTAGAAAGTGATCGAAACAGATGTCCCTTCATGGAAACTTAAAGCAGTTATTATAAATCCCAAAAAAATCAGAGTCGACAATATGTTCGAAATCAATAATCTTGAATTTCTTTCGGAAAAAACTGGAGATTTGGGTAAGCTGGCAGAGCGCCACAACAGCTTGCGCCAATTACTGTGGCCCCTTTTTTGCCCTTCCAACCATGATACACAACAGAAGACAGACCACAACACCGGGAACTATGTCCACTACTCTTAGCGACAAGTGTGTGGGTTCTTTTACGTCCCACAGGATTATTAACATTGAAGGGTTTCCGGATGTTTTCCTTGATTCTACAAAAATCCTGGGACATATGAAATATATTTGATCGACTGGATATCTCCTCTTGGCCAATCCGAATTTCCCGTCCGCTGGTGGACGGACCGTGATTCAAAATACTCAAGAATTTCGAAACTAGTAGTCCCCATACCAGTCGCGGCCCACTCGCGCCAAAACCATCGTACTGGCGAGTGTTCAGATTATCAAGCAAAAAGATATTCCGCCAGCTACACAGGCTATGAACTATTCTAAAATATTTTTTGAATCAATCGATGTTGAGATAAAGTTTCAGCTAAACGGTGCTAGCGTTTCCAATTTTTGACGTGTTTTGATTTTTATAATAATAATAATAATGATGAAATGGTATATGAAATGAATCATATATGAACTGCGGATATGAAATCAAGTGAAGCTATGATCTTCGCAGTTATGAGAGCAATTTTTGCAATTGCGTAGAGAAGCCTGAAAAATTCAAGACTTCAACGGGGTTTGAACCCGTGACCTCGCGATTCCGGTGCGTTCCGGTGCGTTCGCACCGGAATCGCGAGGTCACGGGTTCAAACCCCGTTGAAGTCCTGAATTTTTCATGCTTCTCTACGCAATTGCAAAAATTGCTCTCATAACTGCGAAGATCATAGCTTCACTTGAATATTAATAATAACTTTATTTATATAGCGCTCATATCCATGTATCGCTGTCCATGGCGCTTTACAATTTACAATTTACAGTCATTTACAATAAAAACGAATTAAAACACTAAATTCTATGGAATGTTATTATACAATAAATATTATTAATTCTAAAAACGATCTATAAAATATTCTTATTATTTCAAACAACAATTATTAAAATGATAATGATAAAATCAAATGATGAAAGAAATATCAAACCAGTCTATAAAAAACGAAAATGATTTAAAAGAAAAATCAAATAATTAATTAAATTTCCTATTGTCAAGAAATAATGTAAAGAGAAACGTTTTGAGTCTGCTTTTAAAACTATCAACTGAGGAGCAAGAACGAATATTCAAAGGTAACCTATTCTAAAGTCTCGGAGCAGCGAATGAAAAGGACCCAAAACCATAAGTGGCGAGCTTAGCTCTTGGTTCAACACGAAGTTTATTTGTTACAGAGTTCGAGCAAAGAGAGTAGCAAGAGGAACGATAGAAAGAAGATCAGGCAGATAGCAGGGAGCCAGACCATTTATAGCCTTATAACTGAGTAGAGGCAACTTGAAGATAACCCTATAGTATACAGGAAGCCAATGAAGATCAATCAACACAGGGGTGATGTGATCAAACTTCCCTGTAAAAGTAACAACACGAGCAGCAGAATTCTGAACGTGCTGTAGCCTGTCAACAAGATATTTAGGGAGCCCATAAAGAAGAGCATCACAGTAATCGAGTCTGGAAGAAATGAAAGCCTGAACAATAGTGTGAGCGGCATTAGTAGTAAGATATTTCCTAATAGAAGGCAGATTTCTTAAGTGGAAGTAAGACGACTTGCAAATCTTGCTGACTTGAAGTTCCCCAGTCATGCATTCATCGAAAACTAATCCCAAATTAAGAGCAGAAATACAAGGGACAATAGTTTCACCACAAACTACGATCTCATCTAATGGGGGGGGGGGGGGGGGGGGGGCGACTAAGAAACCTAGAGTGGATGCACATCAGCTCTGTCTTATCATGATTAAGCTTCAAACCATTAGCAAGCATCCACGATGAAATGTCAGTGAGACATTGTTCCAAAGACTGTCTTGATTGTACAAGCTGTTGGTTACCCTTAAACGAGAAATACAACTGAGAATGATCAGCGTAAAAAATAATAACTAACATTATGACGCTTAACAACGTCAACTAATGGAGAAGTATAGAGCAAGTAAAGAAGAGGCCTTAGTACTGTGCCCTGAGACACTCCAACATCAAGGTTGACAAGGCTCGAGGAAGGCTCATTGATACCAACTAATTGCTTCCTATTCGTGAGGTAAGAACTAAACTAGCTTAGAACAACATCCCTGACACCAAAACGATTAGCAAGTCTATCAAGTAAGACATCATGAACAACTGTATCAAACGCAGCTGACATATCAAGAAAAAACAGAATGACACAGTTGCCAACATCAACAGATTGAAGGATGTCGTTGTAGATACGTACCAAAGCCGTACATTGCTGTGCATAACTTTATACGTCGACTGAAACAAATCATGAAGATCATGTTCAGCAAGATAACAATTAAGCTGATATGCAACAGCCTTTTCAATCAGTTTAGATAAAAACTGAAGATTTGAAACAGGACGGAAAATTTTAAAAACTTCATGATCAGCATTAGCTTTTTTAAGCATAGGAGTGAGTTTAGCCATTTTAAGAAAATCAGGAAACACACCTTTAGACAGAGACAGATTGATATTTCTCACCAAAGTGGGTAAAAAACAATGCAGACACTTTAACAAAAGAGAGGCAGGAATTGGATCAAGACTGCACGATTTCACTGACGACCCTATTAGGCGTAAAACATCATCTTCGCTCACTGCCTTAAAACAACAAAAAGCAGATGAGCGGGTGATAATATCTAATTGCGATAGAACTGTGTCAGGAACAGCTGAAAAACCTTGCCTAATGCCTTTTTATTTATCGGTGAAAAACTGAATAAAAGAATTAGCCAGGCAGGTATCATCGGAACTAGGAGGATACTGTGGGCTCTGTTTAGGATAGAGCAAATTAGAAACAGTTTTGAAAGGAGAGTGTTAATCATTCTCATTATCAGCAACTACACTATTAAAATACTGCTGTTTAGATAAAAACAGCATCTTGTTTACCACAGCACATTGCTTAGAAAATTTCTGCTTGTCAGAAGGAAGTCCAGTGGACCTCCATCGTTCGTTCGTAGTGTAGAGGCAAGCACATCATGATAGTGTGAAACCAGATTAAATATATCAAAATTATCAACACAAGCGAGAGAGAGAGAATGATATCACGCTTGAAAGAATCAAGGCAGATAGATTTTAGATTTCTAAAATTGACAAATTTCGTCTTACTAAGAGGCTTAACAAGATTGAGATGGCAGAGAAGAGGAGAATGATCAGAAATGACTATATCAGATGTACATACATCAGATACAAACAAGTCGTCAGAGCGAGTCATCATAAGATCAAGGGTGTACACGTACACGTAGGACAGAGAACATGCTGTTTAAGGTTAGAAGACAGAAGAAGATCAAGAAACCTCTTACTGTTAATATCATCTGCAGTATTAACATGGAGGTTGAAATCTCCAAGAATGAGAATGGTTTCGGGAAGAATAACAATGTGCTCCAAAAATTGAGAAATTTCTGCAAAAAATGACGAAACTGACAAACCATTAACTTGTGAAGGAGGAGGCCGATATATAACAAAAATCCTAACGTTTATCAAGTTCAGTAACAGAATGTCCATACATTCAAATGATAAAAATGAGTCACATAATTTCTTTTTCATTTGGAGATTATTCTTGAAAAGAAGGCCCACACCTCCGCCACGTCTGTTGTTATTCCTTGGAGCATAAATAAATTTAAATCCTTCAGGGTAAAGTTCAGTTATAAAAGCTTCATCATCTGAGTTCAACCAAGTTTCAGTCAGAGCCACGATATCAATGTTGAGATCAATAGTGAAATCACTTAGAGCTAAAGTTTTGTTCCTAACTGATCTTGCGCTTAATAGACAGAGATCCAAAGATTTGCGCTTGGAATCTACTGTAGAAGAGGACCAAGCAGGCATAGAAAAGTATTTTTCTTGAACAATAGGAGTAGTCCCTCGACTCCCACTAGAGTTATGGCGATGTGCAGTAATCCGTACTGGAATCCGTTGTTTATCTTCCTCAAAGAAGTTGGTGTAGAATATAGGAATATTTAATAAAGAGGAATGCAAATTTGCAGACTTCCAATCATCAAAGTTGTTAGATGTCAAAAAAGTTCCATTTGGTGACGATAATGACCTTAAAATTGATTCTTCATTTAAGCGAGTAATTTGTAGTTGTCGTTGTTTACGTTGACCAGCTCTACAACCACGACGCGTAGGCTTTACTCGAGATATGCCAATGTTGCATAAATTACGCCATAAGGTAGATTTAAGCTTGATATTCGATGACTCAGCCACAATACTTGTAAGAAAACATCTCGAATAGGTAGTTACCATTCCTGATAGCCAACAGTACAGTTTCACAGTAGCAAATTTAAAATAAGTAGTAAAAAAAATACAGAGAGCGCTAGTTGTGCAGCCACCGAGCGCTCAACCGTAGCCAATTTATAAAATACTTTGTCTTAATTCCCAGTCAAAAGCAATATGAATAGGGCATTTAGCATCATCATGGAAAAAAAAAAAACAAACAAACAAACAAACAAAACTGTAAAATAGAGTCTGAAGAAACTAGGATTTGATATCAAGGATGTAAATAAGGAACAAACTAGGCCACATTGCTCTTGACAGCCACATGAAGAGAAAGATTTTCAATCCGAGATGTCGTCGATGGCTACTTTATCCGGTTTATTGATAAAGTAGTCCTCCCTCGTTATGAAGGCTTCAGTTTGCTCTTCTTTCCAGTTGCATGGCAAAATACTCTTCTCCTTGTAGTATTAGCTCATTACATGCAGCTCGCCCGAAACGCTTGGATTGATTCTTCGCAGTTTTTTTCTATTGCAGGACAATAACCCTCTTTTTAAAGTAGAGGTAGTTGGCAAAAACTAACCATACAAGATGATGTTGATGATGATGATGTCTCTAATATAAGCCATAAGATAAAAAATACATATCCTATGTTACATAAACGAGAACTGTGTAATGAATTTACAATAATATACTGTAGCTAAAAGTGAATTATGTAATTATAACAGGTTTTATTCAAAAATTAGTCTATTTTTACAAATGTCTCCCTGAAACGTTCGGTGTTAATCTTTAGGCGGAGGCAAACCATGGGACGTAAATTATATTGCTGCGATTTAGGTTTCGGCAGAATTCATTTAACGGATGATAGCTTAGAGCCCTAGCTTTACTAAATAATTTCTTGTCCTTCGTATGCATGATATCTTTGACATTCAATGGAACTGAAATGTAACGCCGCTTGTAACATCTATTTAAAAAGTTCTGTACTGTGTTAAGACCCTGTTAAGATCACGTTCATACGCACCATACACTGAAAGGCCATAAGTTAAATTAGACAATACAATTGCCTTAAGAAGGAGGACTATTTCATTCTGGTCATATTGTGCCTTTCTCAAAGATCTTAATATGTGGAGGCCCTTGTTAGCCTTAGCTAGTTTGACCTAACATGAAAACTAAACTTACAATGACTCTGAAGTGTGACTCCAAGTAAGCACAATTCACTATGTTGTGGGATGCAATTGACTGGATTGCAAGTGTCCTTGTTCGATTTCTTTCTAATTACGAGCTCTTTGCATTTACTAGGATTACATGACATACAGTTTTAAAAACTCAGTTACTATGGCTACAGAGGTGTCATTATTGCCTAGTACCGGTGCAACAATTGTCGAATCATCAGCATATTTGAACAACGCAAAGAATCGAAGCCATCATATGTAATTTCAATATCGTTAAGAAATATATTAAAAAGGTGGGGGCCACTAACGCTATCTTGTGTGATACCCTTATTGACGGGCTTTCCACCTACAGTGATAATGACCAGACAAAATGCGTTGCTGTCTAGCGAATAAAAAATTGTGATACCAATTAACAACATATGGCGATACATGTAATCGTTTAAGTTTGGTGAACAAAAGATTGTGTTTCACCGAGTCAAATGCCTTGAAAAAGTCCATGGTAAAGAGTCGCACAGCTTTACAGCTATTATCATCTAGGTAGTTGCAAATCTGGTGCTGAATAGTTAAGAGCGCAGATGTGCAGTTCCCACCCTCTCTGTACGCGAATTGACTACTGCTCATGTGATCCTCCATGACGCGTCTGACATGTGTGCTGTATACAACCCTTTCAAGAGCTCTAGCGATCACCGGTGTTACACTGATTCCACGGAAATCACTGTTCTCCTTAGGTACATCAACCTTAGCTAATGGACTGATGTTCGCTCTTTTCCAAGATTCAGGCCAGGAACAAGTTGACAGGGAAACATTCCACACATAAGAGATAACCGGGGTTAGTAGTTCCGCGTGTTCTTTTAAAAGCCAAAAAGGAATTTCGCCCGGCCGGTTGCCGTTTTCTTCAGATTAGACAGAGTGTTCCAAACGCGTCCCAGAGGGATTGTTGGAGCCTTGACATCTGGATCAATGTGAATATCAACTAGTCGAATGTAGTTAGTGTCGCTGCAGAGATTGCCAAAGTACTCGTTTAACTGGTCAAGTGCTTCACGATCTAAGGTAATACGGGCTGCGTTCCTTCGCTGCGATACCAGGTCAACACCTTTCCACTATTCCTTCGAGCCAATCACACCCACATTCACTGGATGTACTAACAAAACACCCATGAGAGAGAATTGCTGTTTGTTCAATGGTATTCATTCAAACTTGAAAACCATTACTGAGTGTGCGTCGTCAAGAAAACCTTTAGTTAATGATTCAGCGAAAGTGGGTTTGTATCTTTCGGGACTGCGTTCTTCATATGATATCTCATTTAGTTTTTATCAGCCTTTGAAGTTCAGTACTACTACCATTTCATTTAGTGGAAACAGTAAATACAATTGTTTTTAGAGTACCATCAGTTAACCGCAACTCACAGCTTTGTCGTTGTTGTTGGTATGCTGTTCAGTACATGAGTTAATATTTTTCCAGAGCAGCGAAAGATGTTCTCAACTTCAAACGTATTTGTTCTACTTTTACAGTTACACATATCCATACAAACGTGAAGATCTGTAAAGACATCATAGATTGGTTACAAAGTAGAGAAATAGCTTATCCTTCATGGGATACAATTTGAATTTTAATTGTCGGAAAATATCGTTTTTGCATTTAAGACTAGTGGCCAAATTACCTTTTTGGTGTAAAAGGGGCTCTTGATTCTTAATTCTTACAATTGTGAAGTGGAAATTGACGTGAAATGAGGAAGAACAACTCGGACATAAATGGTTTTCGTAGTGCGGTTAGATTTCTATAAGCGATTATAGCTCCTTATGCGAAATGAATTCATCGCTTTGTATTTACACCTCTGTTTCGTGTGATAACAAAGACTTGGTTTCCAACTATTTTTTTTTTATCTACAATTGAAAACGAGAAGGTTAGGATAACATAAAAGTAAGATTTTCTTTTTAATTTCTCTTCAGTTGACATTAAACAGACCCTCATCAATCTTATTCCTCAAAATCAATGAAAGTAGGGTCACTAGACTGTGTGTCCCTGCATACCTTCGCTGTAATCTCACCTGTGAGTGAAACGTAAAACGTCTTCGAGTCAGTGCCAACCTCGTTGGTAGCAATGCAGCTATAGTTACCACCCTGGTTCATTTTGCTCCACACCATTCCAATCCCGGAAGCCAAGGTTGTAGATGAGTTCAGTAACAATATGTTGATCGGTGGCGTTCCTTCAGACGAGCACCACACG
>NW_027180242.1:62500-72500 GCF_036669925.1 Montipora capricornis | reverse complement strand
GCCACTTGAACCATTGACGATGAAGGAGCATGGTTCTGAAGAATTTACCCCTGTGGATACAAAGGAAAATGAAAAAGTCGAGTAATTATTCTCTTACGAGTTAACGTTGCTGAATAGCTGGCGTGCTTTTTTTGTTACTTAGACAATGGAAATTTTTTTTACACCACTCCACAATTTACGCTAATGATGTACTATAACGGAAAGCACAAGTTAATATGGAATGCAAGTGCAAAACATTCATTCAGACGTCATTTCATAAAATTTTGTAAGAAAAAATAGCAAAAAAAAAAACCCCGCTGCTAAATGTCATTTTCTGTCATTTTACCGATAGCGATGACTTTACAATTAAGTATCAATGCAGAGCTGCATCCGAAATTAATTATAATGTGCGTCGCATCGCTATCATTCTATTTTTCAAGGATCACTTCTATCTTTCGTCTATAACCCGCACTTCAAATGTAGATTTCTTTCATTCACCATTCCTTTCACACGAAGACACGAGCCCAAGAAATTGACCAGCCCTCAGCTGAGTGGCTTCATATTTTCATAGCTTCATACCTACACCGCAGAGGTCATGGGTTCGAATCCCGTTGAAGCCACCTGAATTTTTCAGGTGTATTTAATGTTCAACCCGCGGCCCAGGAAAATCAAACACAACAAACGCATTTGTGGGACAAAGAGTGGTTGGGGATAAAGTACTCCCAGAAAGCTTGTACAGGTCACTAACTAACACTAAAAAGAGCCAGAAGGTCCCAAACCTTTCTGGCAGGTGGGGCATAATCCCCACAACCTTCTCCAACTAGAGAGGTCCTTATCCTATCCGGGGGCTAGGGGTTCATATCCCCCCAACCCTCTCCAAGGGGTGAACATCCCCAATGAAAGAGGTCCTTTTCCTATACCCTCTCACAAGAGGTCCTTATCCTATAACCCTCTCCAGGGGGTCAAGATCCCCAGTGGAAAAGGTCCTTATCCTATACAATCTTAATCTCGTTGTTATGGTAACAAAGAAAGAGGTCAGTCTCTGGGGCAAAGGGTGACCTGTATGGGAGCACTTCATCTCGAATCCATGTTTTATTTAAATAATAGAAACCTTAAAAGAGCTACAGTAGCTATGATAAGGAAGTTGGAATATTTTAGTGGAACAAGTACAGCACTTCAGTAATGTTGTGCAACATAAGCAATGTCTGTACCGTACACAAAAGGTGATGAACATTCAACAACAACACAAATAATAATAAAAAATAACAATTTTCATAACCAAACGATTGAATACATCGATACGATCATAAAGGAGCGCAATGAAAGAGGACCCCTAAAGTGGGGATCCTTTGTAATAAACTATTCAGACATTTTTCAGTGAGTTTCAATCGAGTATCGTAAAAGAAAAACCAAGGTAATTACTTTGGCCAATCAACCAATCAAAACTCCAAGTAACTGCAAGTAGCCCAAACAAAGCGCGAGAAAATGTGCATGCGCAAGCCTCGATTGGTTTTGGTTTCACAGTGCCGCGAGAACTTTGAACCAATCACTGAGTGAAGTACTCATAAACCAGAGCAATTCGCTAATTACTTTCGACACACAATTGAAAACCGCTCTAATCCAGCTAAATAATGCTTGAAAATCAACCCTATCCGATACAACAGGAATTTCAGTAAAAAAACCTATAACAACATAAAGTCATTCTCATAGTAATGTAAAATTTTAAAGAGGAGTGCTATGGCAGAATAACATATTAGACTGTATCAAATGCTATCAGAGAGCCCATTATTAATTAAGGGTGGTGGGGGAGGAATTTAAGAGCAGCTGCAATGAAGAACTATGCCTTGACGCATATGACAGCGTATAAAAGACGACCAATCATGATGACTGTACTATCAGAGTAAAAGCCTGCATATTAGTGCCAACCGGTGACGTCAGACGACGCTTGCACGTGAGCAGAAGATAACCTTGGGCGTGACGGCAGCATTTGCTCGAATAGTATGTGACACATGTTATAAATCCTTGTACTCGGGCTCTGAATTGGGCACGAGCACAAGGTTACACACGATTCTTACATAAATACACATTTTATTTACAATCAGAACAGTTTTACATTTAAGCAGACCGGCAGGTAGCAATTTAAAAGCGGCAAAGAATGTTTTCGGGGGAATCGTTCCCAGACTCTGCGCAGTTAGCGGTTGCTTTTCGAGATGCAGGATACCTTTTCTTTTTGCTACGCAGAAATCGACTCCTTACAAGTTAAAAAGAAAACAAATCGTGCAGACAATAAAATAGCAGAAGGTAAAGAGACATTTTTGTTTCTGTAGATTTTGCTTCGCCAAATTTGCTGCGCGTCATCTTGCTGATAATAATCAGTGTCATACAAAACAGAATGGTCTGTGCGTGACCCAAGCCGTTGACAACGGCAGCAGTGCTCACTCACAGTGCTACCTATAATAGTTCTCACTCCTAAAAACACATTTTCTGGTTGTGCTTTTAATGTAGCTACCAGAAAAAAATGGCATCTTGTGTTATGTACACTTTCGCTGATCTTCAATAGGCCATTTCCAAGGTGATGTTTGTCTCGGTTTCGAAGTGAGCCTTGGTGCTCAACTATTGAAATGGAAATGAGTTTGATTTGCATACGAATACGCAACTCATTTCCATTTGAATGGTTATGCACCAGCACTAGCTTTCAAACTGAGGCATGCAGCAACTCGGAAATAAGCTATTGGTGATCGTTTTTGGACAAAAAATCGCCTAATGTGTTTTTCAACAGTGCTCCAGTTGTATTGTATAGTAATAAGTTAACATCTCTTTCGCTGTTTCTGAGGGGAGCACTGTTGCAAAATACACACCCCGTGAGCTTTTAAAGCCAAAAGGAGCTTGTATGAATAGAAAAGAAATCATCGCGCAGAATGCCCGGACCGACAATCAACGTAACAAACGTAACAAACTTTAATGAAGCTCACTGCTGATTGCCATTGAGCAATAAAGTTCTTTTTCTCGATTGTTTCGCTCTGTTAAACATCGATTCGAGTTTATTCATTTCAGTTTGTCGATTGCACGTAAGAAAACGTGTCCGAAGAAAACGGACTGTTTGGTGATGCTTGTTTTGAACAATTGGCTGAGGCCGAGCGCTTTTTCCAGTAAATTCGCGAATCTTAAGTGCGAACTCATAAAACAAGCATTTTTCGAGATCAGAAATGGTACGGGCAAATTTGAAATGTTTGTGAAAGTCGGCTTATAACACACTCTCAAAGTGTGATATCGCGAAACAATAGCGAAAACAATAACTTGAAACGTCCTTTGTTTCTTAGCTCCGCCCTGACAAGTTAATAGGGAGTTTAAGCAAAGACGACGGCTACGGCAACGCCACAAAGCAAGAATATTATTGGTTAAAAAAGAAAAAATATTCGTGCCGCACGTGCAACACGAATTTCCGTGCATTTCGCTGCCGTATTCCACAAAACAACAACGTGAAATCACCAAATATTAGGTTTTGACGACAACGTGTGCATATAACAATGAAACAGTCATTTTCTGTTTTCACTTTAAAACCGTTCGTACCTATTCAGTTACAGGATAGTTTGCCTGTACTGTACAAGGTGAACGAGGCGAAATACTTGAGATAGGTACAGTAAATTCTCTACTTTTCGATTAAATTTGACTAGTGTCCCAAAGTCTTTTGACCAGGATTGTAGAATGGAGCCTTGAGGCACACCATAGGTAACGTCGATCCTTGAAAACACATGTGGACCAATTTGAGTTGTCTGAGTTCGATCTTGTAAGTAGGATAAAAATCACCTGTTTATCTTGCCACAAAAGCCATAGTATTCAAGTTTATGAAGTAAAATATTAGCATCAATTTTAATAGTGTCATAGCTTTTTTCGAGTCAATGAAGACACCACATGAGAATAATCGCTTGTCCATACTTATCTGTTGTATGGCGTTCACGAAATCAACATTTGCATGTTGAGATGAGTGTGGTTTTCGGAAACCGTACTGTGATGGAGAGAGTAGTGAAAATAAAAAGTTTTTCGAATTGTCAGCAATGATCATGAGTTCTTGTAAAATTGGGGAGAAATATCACTAGCTTGTGTTTCCAGAAGTCTGTTTAAAGCACCTAAAGGTAATTTGTTGCAGCAGATCTTGTTTGAAGTTTCATTATCCTTTCTTGGTTGCATTTCCGTAATTTGCCGATTCTTGATCCAAGCCAAGCTGGCGTGTTTCAATGAAATACATCAAATACATCAAAAGTTATTATTATCGTTATTGCTATTGCTTTTATCTCTTAAAGAAACTTTAAACTAAAATTTTAAATAAGTAAAAAATTGGTGTACCTTTTTAAAAAAAGTCAGCTTCCTTTTAAAATTTAAAATCTTTTAACGTTTGCAGGGAAAATGTACAAAAAGGTAACAATGGTATGTTTCCCCTAGGCAAGTCAATCAACGTTTATACCCTTTTGACAGTTGCTATGAAAAGCATGCAGTTTCTGCTTATTTAAGCAAGTTTCCTTTTCTCACGGTTGGACTGGAAAAGGAAGCATTGAAAGCCGTTTATCAGATGAAAATTATTGCCCCCCAATAAGTCCCTTTTGCATGCTTCTTCCGGGTGAGCTGGAGAATAACAGACTGGCTAATCAACTAAGACTCTATGATTGGCCTTTAATTGAATTAAATTCTTCTTGGGAACTCAAAGTGACATCCCATGACTGATCATGCAAACTCACCCTTAGTATAGATTAATTCAATAAAAGGTTGTTTACTTACTCCAGAAACCACACATCAAAAATATAATGACTTCAAGATGCCCGATGGTTTCCATTCTTGAATACGCTTTAATAAGTACTTAGGTCCTCACACATTTTAACCAAACGTATCAGCAAGGAACTGCAAAGGAATGAGAAAACGAAGGTGTTGTTGAAACTGTTTTCTAAAGTACCAAATGTTTTCGTACGCGTGCACTCTGTCAAATAACATCTTCATTGTCTCCTAAAGGTGGAAAATATTCTCAGCGAACAAAATGGCTGGAAAGCACATCGATGTTAAATAAATGTATAACAAACACCCCTAAGCTTTAACGTATGCATTTCCCCACATCAAGACTTACAAATGAAATAAGGACGTTTAGTTCAAAACTCGTAACCAACGCTAATTTAACCGAATTAACAAGGACAGAGAGAAAACTCTGACCAGGGTGGGAATTGAACTGCTCCCGTCTGACCTTGTATCTTAGTCGGTAGAGCAGCGGTGATCTAACGCAAAGGTCGTGGCCGTTGAATTCCCACCCTGGTCAGACTGTTTTTCTTTGTCCTTGTGTGAGCCCAATTCCATTAGTAGGGCTATCGCTCACATGGTTTACATTGAGAGAAAATAGCACTTTAAATTACCCTCCAAGAGTTAATGCTGTTGAAAAATAAGTGCTACATGGCCAACGCTTGCAAAAACGCAACCCCTCCTTGTGCTTGTAATTTAACGGAAGACTGCCTGCCCAGGCTTTGCCTGTCGGATAACTTCACTTTCTCAATACATTTTCTCTAGCTTTAGCTACGTTAACAATAATTGTCGATGACGGTTTTAGTTACAAAGCGGAAAGAATTGTAACATCTATCTTCGATCCTTTGGTCCCAGATAAAACATTTATTAAGATTACTCGTTTCATGACATTACGATTCATACATTCGAAGAATATGTGAAGAAAAGATTAAGAAAAAAAAATGCCCCAGCTGAGGTAATTTAAGTCCATGTAAATATGTATGAATTTTTATTTTATTTTGTTGAAAATGTTCCTTGGTTCCGAAACCGTTGCTCAGTAGAATTCTTTACACTCTTGTATAATGCATTCATGAACAGGCTGCAAGTGTTGCGGAAGCGGGTCGTCGAATCTAAACTGTATATCTTAGTTGCTTGTAAGGGAGGAGAAATTACATCCACCTACACCTGAATCATTTCCTCTTTACTATGACACAAATAAGATTTTTTTTTTAATTTTCTTTGCAGTTGGAAATCTTCAGTATTAATTTTGGCTTATGACTTTACTTTTTGTTGCGGTTGAATATAACGCTGGAGTATTTTTGTAGATCATAAAGAGGTGTGTTAAAAACAAAACACCTTGATATGTTTGAAAACACACAAGGTGTCTTACGAAATCTGTTGTCAGATGAGGGTAGAAGTTGTTTTTCTATCTTCTTCTGCATCAACTTGTCAACTGTCCTTAATAGCACCTTTTGATCGGTTGAGTGATCAGTGATGGCAGACGTATAACACGTCAACTTCAGCGTCTCCACAAGATTGTTAACAACACAACATTGCTGGACATATGCATCTCTATAAACTTATGCACCCGTAGACCGCCATCTTCTCTCAAGCTGCTGTATTTTATTTTTTATATTTTTAACATCACCTCTCCGAGGACATCGTGCAGTCGTCGCTCGGAGGTGTGATGCAAAAACAAGGCTTTGTACGCTTTGAACGTTACTCGGCAGCCTATGCTCTATGCTCTTATGAAATTAATGAAAGATTCCAGATGTTGCAAGTCCAAACACACTCTATTTTATTTGAGACAACACGTTACTGACAACTAATTTACATGGAAAAACCTTTCTATTCCCATTGGCTAAGAGAAACGAAGCTTTCAAGTAACACAGTGCAGAAAAGATGCAATTCAGTGCAAAATGAAGTAAAAAGAAAGAATTCTTATTGGTCAATGAATAAAGAACCTCATAGATAGCCAATCAAATACAAGTACAGGATAGCGCAAAATGAGGATACGTTATTAGGTATTAGTGATAGGCATGCGTTACTCCTGCATAAGTATGATAAGCTATCCAACCTTGACCCCAGAGCTCTTCTGTTGGCAAGAGCTCTGGGGAACCCTGAAACGAAGTTCTTTTCACATTGGTTTTCGTGAAGAACAACCAAATGCGTCTCTGATTGGTTCACTTTATGTTAGCACTAGGGGTGAGCAGGCGCCGTGAGGTTCAAATAGCCAATTTTTGGCTATAAGAACCCTACGGCGCATGTTCTCCTACATGCTCTTTCCCAGAGCCTTGGGTCGATACGAGGCTCTGGTGGCGAGAATGGATAAGCTATCTTGATACTTTTTCATGCATATCATTAATAAGTAATCGCATTAATTTTCCCATGTAATATGGAACACAATCCACGATCCATTCTTTGTATATTTCAAACTTGCAAAGTATATAATTGGAAATTATAAATCCTGTCACTCTTGACTTCTTTTAAGAAAGTTGTTAAAAGTTTCACTTATTTGCATGCATCGTATAACATTTTCAGAAGAGAGGAAGTTTGTCATATGATTTTTTCAACCAATCGAATGATCACACAACATGTTATACAAAGTTCACGAACAAAGTTTGTAAAACGAGGAACCATTGATAAATGATTCAAGTTTTTTCTAAGTTAACGTTAAGTCGTATAGCAAGAAGGGGCGAGTACCCTCGAAATGTTTGTTCACTTATAAAATCCTTGTGCGCAAATTTGAACTTTCCTTTACCAATCATTCGCATTATGCGCAGCACAGTTCCTTCGAATTTTTTGTTACCACAAAATGAACTTTAGTGCCATGACACAGCCCTTTTAAGTAGTTCCTGAGTTTTGCCGTAAACCCTTGGGTTACAGGTTTAACTGACCAATGGAAAGGCTAGGCATACCTGGTATTGGACACTTTTCACTGGAGCCAGGGAAATCTCCCTTAATCGGAGCTTTAGGCCTGTTCGTCAAAAATGGAATATACAAATATATCTGGGAAATAAAATAGTGTCATAGAACTTTTGAACATTCTATTTCATTCCTTTTTGTTGCTCTCGTTCTTGTTTGCAATAATTGAGGTCGATTTAGAAGCAATTCAAAATAGTTGCGTTCGTCTTTTAGACCATTAGAAATTATAAAAAAACCACAAAATTGTAATTTTAAAAACAAAACTTTTGAATTTTTAAGAAAATTTCAAAAAGCTAAACACCAAATTTGAATTATTGGCGATCTTGAGCAACAGTTGATTCAACAACAACGGAAATGAAAACTCTACATTAAATCATATCGTGACTGTCTATATGAGAATCGATCCCGAATTGTCTAATCCTCGTCGAGGAAAGGATGGCAAGACTGACAAGATTTCGATTGCAGCTCATTCTTACTAGGTTTGCGTTATGCATTTTTTGCTTTCTTGCTGATTTCAAACCAGAAAGGTAATCGTGTTCTAATGCAATTCTGTTGACCACTGGGGTAACAGTAGCTCTTGTGATTGGTTCACAAAACAAGTGGCAACAAAAATATATAACGGGAGCACTGTAACCAAATCGCAAAAAGACCACATCTGCAACCTATACCGGTCCAACTATATTTTCCATTTAGCATTTACAATTTAACCAGTGTTCAAATTTGACCATTAATATTTTGCCCTTTTTTTTTAAATTTGTAGTTAACAATTCGACTAAAATTTTAATATTGTAATTTATTTTTTATTTCTTTCGTTCACTCTTTTTTTCGCCCTTCCATTTTCTTTCACCGTCCTAGTTTTGTCAGGAACAATACACAAACAGCGGTGACAAACACCAGGTATACACGCATCGTTTGAAATTATATTTTACTTGACGTTCCTTATCCTTCTACATACATCCTCAGACGACTGCAAGCGACGACTGCAAGAATGGCTCAGGAATTCTATGTTCTATTCTGCTTAAAGAGGCAAAGTCAAGAAATGCAGCCAAATTCAGCGACTGCAAACTGGCAACCAAAAAATCAAGCGAAACATGAAGATAACTACTTACAGCATAGAAGTAAGGTTTGAATAAAGCAGCAAATACTAAAGGAGGCAGGAATGGGCAAAATTGAAGGCGATTAAAATGGATTGTGACTGGGGTTTTTGAAAACTGTTCAGCCGAAAATGACTATCTTTAAAACGAGGAACGGGGAATGAGAGAATGGGAATGGGCAACGGGGAACGGGGAGTCTTTAAAATGAGGAATCTTTAAAAGCGGGAATCTTTAAAATGGGGAATCTTTGAAAGCAGGAATCTTTAAAAGCGGGAATCTTTAAATTGAGGAATCTTTAAAATAGGGAATCTTTAAAACGGGGAATCTTTGAAAGCGGGAATCTTTAAATATATTCGTTTCCTTTTTACTATGCAGTTAGCCTGCGAATACAGCCTCCTCTCCTCGCACCCCGTCACTGGGAGGTTTCACGCGTCCCAAGTGACGGGGAGCGAGAAGAGGCCACTGTATTCGCAGGGGAGCTATGTCTTGGTTAAGTTTCAACAACTCCCTTTCAAACTGGTCAATTTTACTAATTTTAAGGCGCTTGTCGGATAACTGCCTAACTCGTGAACGTCAAAAGTTGATAAAAACCGTGGAAGCGTTTATTATTTAATCATAACCACACCATCTACATTACTTGAGGATTTATTTAATCAACATTCGACATTCGATTGACAAAATACGTTATTCTTACGACTCAAAATTAATAATCCGTATCACTTTCTTTGCCAGAAACACATAATAACATATTCTACAATTAAGGAACAAAAACATTGCTGATAACCGAACAGAACAAGAAAGAAGTGTAATTCAACTAAATAACTAGCACCATGCGAAGTAAGCTTCTATTTTGTGAGTGCTTGTGTTTGCACAAGTTCAGTTAATATTTTCTCAGCGCTGACCAAATGACATCTACGCAATCAGATTGGCTATGCAGGTAAAAGATCATGACAGACCTGCTCTGACTTCTTTACGTTTCCTTGCGGTGGGGACGCTGTAATATGTGTCTTCAAAGTTTTGCTCTAACGTAGTGATTTCTTTCTTCTGTATGATATGATAGGAGGCATTTTGAAAATGTTATTCAGCACTGGCTGATTCTGTATTAAACTCCATTATTGCATCAAGAGTTGTTTAAGGTATTGAACTGCTGGATGATATGTTGTGACAAATGGTAGTATTCTCTCGTGAGTCTTTTTTGTTTGTTTTCTTAATGTCGAAGGCCTTCCGGAAAATTTTACTTCAGA
>NW_027180242.1:50000-57500 GCF_036669925.1 Montipora capricornis | reverse complement strand
TTATAAGGTAGTCATGCAACCAGGTGACTCCAATTTAATCATTTATAACTCATTTTCCTCTGGGTCGTCGAAGTCCCATGATACTAATTAACCTGTCTAAACTTATATTTATAGCAATGTGCCCTACAATCTCTCATTTTAAAGGTTATAAAGTAGCTTTTTCAGTGAAAAAATATATATTCAGCATAAAAACCAAGGAACTTTCAAATTCGGAGAAAATATTTCAAAATATTTGAAATATTTGAAAGGGAGGAAAATTCAAATTGCATGTTCTGGTACAAAAAGTTGAAAAAGAAATTTTTTTGTAGTTAATCAATTTTTCCAGCAAATTTGGCTAAAAAAGAATCATCCGTGAGTTTTGCAGAATTTTTTTTAAATTATGCACGTCAACACCTGTCATTTCTCTATGGCGACAAACAATGGCAATTGTGTTTTTCCATAGTTAATTAGCTTCGGTCTTAGGGCGGGCAAAAATCCTGAAAAGTTGTTCAAAACCGTTTTAAACCAAACTTTCCGAATTTTTAGGTCCAAATTATGAAATATTCATTCATAAGAGTTTAATTTGATGATCTAGTGCACGAAGTGGTTCGTGGCATTTAAAAAACATTGTTCACAAACGTTCATAAAAACAACTCGTATGCAAATTTTTATCTTCCTCACTAGTTAACAATAATTTCTCTATATTATTTTCCAGCTGCCGTTGCTTGAAATTGTTTCCCTGGTATGTTTTCCATCCTTTAACAGAGGATTTTACTAAATGCAACATTTGACTTTATATAGACACGATTACTATAAATAAGTTATTAAGTATTAGGTAACAATAAATGTGACAAAAAAGAACAAAGCAACTGATCCCAACTGCTTCTCTATTAGTTTTCTGTTGTTTGTTTGAATTTTTGTTTTTTTGGTCGATTCTATTGTTACTTAATAGTAAATAAGTTAGTGATCGTGTATCGGTATAAATTCAAGTTTTGTGTTAACCGTCTACTTCTAAGGCCGGATGTCGCTAGATTCATACAAAAGGTCAAGTAAAAAAATAATTTTAAAAGGATTCGTTTATTGGAAATTTTAAAATGCCGTCAGTACTCTTGACTTCTTTTAAGAACTTTTCTTTAAGTTCACTTATTTGTATGTATCTAAAAACGTTTTCATAAGGCAGGAGGTTTGTCATATGACTTTCAACCAATCAAATGATTGCACAATGTGTTGATCAATACAAAGTTCGTGAACAAAGTTTGTAAAATGAGGAACAGAATTTCACAAGGCAAGCTTGCAACCTCAACATAACTTTAACAAATAAGACAAATTCTGAGTAAAATTAAAATCTTTTTCAGCAATGTTTCTCAGAAAGTATGTCTCGAATACAATAGAACGTGTTTAAAAATGCAGCATCTGGAATATTCAATCAATTACTGATTAAAGGTGACTAGTTCATTAGCCTATGGTTATTACGTACTACCCTCATGAAAGACTTTACATAAGAGCGCAGAGAGTAGGCTTCCAGGGTAAATTTCTTAAGCGAACAAACGTGACGTTTACGTCACACCTCCAAACGACGACTGCAGGGTCGGTTCTTTAGAATCAAAAAAATTAGGGAGCTTACGAGACGACGACGCCGACGGCAACGAGGACTTCATTTAAAAATACAAGTTCGCGTTATTCATATCACTAAGAAACTATTTCATGTCGTCTGGCGTGAAAAATGTGTAGTAACTGTCGAGAAATTAACCTGGTGTGAGTGGGTTGGAAGCGTAGAGAGAGAACTGAAAATTCATCGTCATGTGCTAACGTCCTCCACAGAACCTTGAATTTGGTCATTTCACGTCGTTGTTAAGGAGATGACGGCAAAGAAATGTACCAAAATGTAAAACGCACGTGCAGAGCGTGCAGAGCCATAGTTTTTGCTTACTAAACCTATTGTTTTGTAGCGTCGTCCTTGCCGTCGGCGTCGTCGTTTCGCAAGCTCTCTAATATTAGCAGTTTCACTGGCAACCTTTGTGGTTTCGACCTTGTGGTGTTGACAAAAGAATCCACCTTACAAGAAGGGTTTCTCTCCACTAACTAAAACATTCACTAATTAGAAGTTGGTTTGGGGAAATATTGATTGTGTGGATGGTGAGTAGAGAAAAAATCATAAACAAAAGTGACGGTTAGTTTGTAAAATTACGGGGAAGAGAAATTCACAAAGCAAGCTCTCAATCTTTAGATAAGGTTAACAAATAAAGCAAACTCTGTGTGAAATTAATAACTTTAATCGCCAGGTTACGGTTAAAGCCAGATAGTGAAAGAAACTTAAATTAAGTAACACTCGGATAAGCAAATATTTGAACACGAAAAGTATTTCGTTCTTAAAAAAAAGTAGGAATCACGTAATAAAAGTGAAAAAAAAACTATGCTATGATGGAAAAGGGTTTTTTTCTGAAAACTAAGGAAATCCTATGCAAACTGAAACACTGGTTCCATGAGGCAAATCCAAACAACCCGAAAGTTAAAAAAAGAAGCCGAGTGCGACACCATTAGGTTCGTAAATGACTGCGAATCTTCAGGGGTAGAGCGCAACCGACCACCCGACCCTTTCATGGCCTTCGTCCATCGGACTCAGTTTGGGTGTATTGGACAACCCTCCTTTGCTGTATATTTACTAAGTCTCTCGCGAACTGACTTCCGGTGAGTCTGGTTGCTCATGGCCTTCGTCCATCGGACTCAGTTTGGGTGTATTGGACAACCCTCACCCTTTCGTGCCGAGTCAAGAAAGAAAAAGAAAAGAACAACAAAAGTGCTGACCAGAGATGTGACTCAGTCGAAAACAGAGATTAAAACCAGGGACAAACTGACGTGTTCAAAATTGCAAAGTTGATTAATTAAGCAAAGTTAAAAATAACACGTACAAAAAACACTTTTACCAAGTATATATCCTATGACTTCTGAAGTAAAATTATATTTTAAAATTTAGAAAAAATAAATAAATAAAAGGAAAACATGATTACTTACATGGAAGAAGAATTTGGTAAAATTGCTCTCTCTACAAACTTTTCAAAGTCTCCCTGCTACTTTTTGCGTAGGACACCGAGCATAACAAAAAAGATAAAAATGTTCAACAGTTTTCAACAAAACGAGCAGGTGGTTTAATAACGCGACCATTCCTCGTGACCAGAGTAGGGGGTGCAGGTTCCACTGGGTCAGCTGCAGGTTTCGTTAACAGTAGGGAATCTGTTTGTGGCACTGACTCGTGTTTCAGCTGCTAGTTTCGCTACTGGCAGTTATTCTGACTGCGGCACTGATCGCAGCTGTCTGCGATTTCGTCGGTAAGTTCACCCATCCGACTCAACAACGTGAGAACGTGGACCAATCATTTCCTTGAAAACAGCCTCTGAACGAGTAGATGCATTTGGCTTCTTCATCCTGACAGTTGTCCAGGTTGCAATTCAGGCAGTGCAGTACCCTTTAGGTTGTAGTAGAAAGCCTTCCTTTGTTTAGAGCCAATCAACTTTTGTTGCACATCTTGTAGGTGTAGTGTCTCAGGTTCTAGTTGTTTACCTGACAAGGGTGACAGATTGCGTGTCCTCCTGCTGAACAGCCTTTGTGCAAGAGCTGAACCAACTTCCGCCTGGGTATTACGATAATCAAATAGTACGAGATATGGGTCATAATGTCCGCGCACTGCTTTCTTCATGATACCTTTACATATTTTAACTGCATTCTCAACCTTTCCGTTACTTTTAGAATCAAGCGGACGGGAGGTGATGTGTAGAGAATGCCAGCCACTTGCAAACCGTGCAAATTCTGTTGAAGCATACTGCGAACCGTTGTCAGAGATGACTATCTCCGGAATTCCATGGCGGCTGAATTGCATTTTAAACTGCCGTTGAATCTGTCTTGTCCAACGTATCCGCCTCAAAGAAAGAAGAGTAATAATCAACCGTAATCGGGTACTGACGCTCATTAAACAGGAACAGGTCTGTGCCAACTTCTTGCCAAGGTCTGGATGGAATCTCATGGGGCACTAGTGGTTCTCGAGGCTGATCTGGCTTAAAAGTGTTGCAAATCCTTCAACTCGGCATTCATGCGCGGCCAGTAAAACTAGCCCGTCAGACATCCTTCAATACCCAGATGAGAAGAGTGGACCATATTAATCATTTCTTTCCTGAGATTGGAAGGAACAGTGAGGCGCTTGCCTTTGAACAGGAGACCATCTTGGGCAGTGATTTCTCTAAACTAGAAATACGGCTTGACCTCTGCTGAAACTTCATCCAGACTCTTAGGCCAACCTTCAAGAACAACTGTCATGAGCATCTAAAGGTTGTCATCCTAAACAGTACCGTCTTTGAATTTTTTCAATCGTGTTTCTGAAATAGGAAAATCCTCCACAAGTACTATATTCTCAAGCTCATGGCAGTACTCGGTCCGTTTGAGAAGTTCGTCCAAGTAGGCTCGGGACAAGGGATCAGACATAACCATCAAACTTCCTTTGTGATACTTAACATCGAGGTTATATCGCTGCAAACGCAGTAGCATCCTCTGTAGACGCTTAGGACTAGAGGAACCAAGGTCCTTCTTGAAAGTAGCATCAAGACATTGATGATCCGTTCTGACATGAACAATGTCTCGACCGTGCAGGTATGTATCAAACCTTTCACAGGCAAAAACTACAGACAACAGTTCTTTTTCGATCCGAACATATCGACTTTCGGCTGGGGTTAGCACTCTTGAAGCAAAAGCTATTTGGTGACCTTCCTGGAGTAGGGAGTCACCAAGTCCACTGAGTGATGCATCACACTCAATTGTGACTTCACCAGTAACATCATAAAACTTCAACACTGGGGCTTGACAAACAAGATTCTTGACACTCTGCACAGCTTTCTTGCACAGCCCATGACGTGACACTGCACTGGTCATTTACCCCTTCAAAGGAATAAAGTGCCATCAAAAATTATCCTGAAACAGATCACTTTCTAAAATTGCGAACACACGTGATGAAAAACAGAAAAAATTCCCGCGAAACGGGAGAAGGATTGGACGGGAACTCGGTCCAGTCCCCACACTCTTCAAGTCCAAAATGGCGGGCCAGCTAGCTTGATGTAGTAACAAGTGCATCATCTCAATGCAAGGCTTTTTTTAGGTTATTTTCATTTTAAAAGCAAAACAAGCTTTTTGATATCCAGCTCTCCTAACCGTGGATGGCTGGTTTCATTTGTTCAAAAACTTCGGCCTGCTTTTCTGCAGCTTCTGTGTCAAAGTTCTCAAATATTGCCTCGGTTCTATCCACAAGTTCTCATAGAAATCTGGAAAACGCAACTTTTATGTCAAATTATTCTTCCCACTCTGCCGCCATTTTTGTTCTATACCTTTCACAGTTTACTCTGGTTCTATATGGCCGCGCTCGTCCCAGTAAGATTGAACATATATTTTCGAATTGCATATAAATTTAAGGATTGCATTGAATCAACATTCGTGGTATTGCATTACATACAAAATTTAAGATTGAATCAATATTCGTGGTATTGGATTAAATATAAAATTTAAGAAATGGATTGAATCAATATTCGTGATATTGCATTGCATATAAAATTTAAGGATTGGATTGCATTGAATGCCTTTTATGAAATAAATTAAACCTTTATTTAAAGGGTTAAACATATATATCTAAGATTAAATTTTGCTACAAACGGCTTGCCATAGTTGATCCTTTTGCTTACCTTGGGTGACTTAAAATTGAAGCTTACAGAGGCATTGGCACCAAATGTTATTGCAGCGAATTGTGAGTCAGGCTCAAACCTTGTCACTAGACTCTTCATTGAAGTCGGCTCTGGATATCGACTCGGATGAATCGAGAACAAACACGACGTCATAATATGGAGGGACTCTCTTGTCTCTTGAGTTGTCATGGCGATCAAGGAGATATGTCATCATTTTATGTCTCGTTTGTTCAAGTGGCGGAGTAGCTCGCAGACCTAAAACACAATTTGTTGTGCGCATTAACTTTCAAAACTCCTCTACTGAGAACCTTCTGTGCTCCACCCTTTTGGTGGAGCGAAAGGAAACGCTTCTGGGAACTAAGTTTAATCCCATTCTTCTTTGAAGTAAAGTCAAATGCGAGGAGTATGTCAGCCATAGTTAATTGTCTACTGCAGTCCTGTAACTTGCTGACCTTCCGATGTTGTCTCGACTGCTGTAGGAGCTCTCGGAATTTTTGCGAGTATTCCCTAGTCATCACCAATGAATGCATCTCTTCACTTTTCTGCTTATGACTTAGAGGTCAAGATAGAAAGTGGGACAATCATTCTCTACAAAAAAAAGTTAGTGTAGGCAGTTCAAATAGAATGACATTCATATCTTATCTGTTAGGCTTACTTTCGTAAATACCCTCCGCTGTTTCCCAAAACACTTGGCCGCAAGATGTCTCTGCCAACACTTCTATAAAGAAAGTCATTGGTTTTATGTATCTGTAATTTATGATCTCTCCACTTCTAATGAATTAAGTTTCACGTGTAGCACATAGATGGGCATCAGTGTATGTGCTCTCTGGAAATTTTCAAATCATGAAATATTAGAAGTGTGCTCTTATCGTAAGGCATTCCATAGCTTTTCAAAATGTCAAGATAAGGAAAGGAATTTCCCCTGGCCCATGGCTACTTCGGTGGATTTGGGTGAACCTCGGATCCACTGAACATTTTTTTGTTTGTGATCCTGCTGTTTGGACATGATTAAACCAGCCCTTTTTTCTTGCCTTTATCTGAACTTGAATCCGATCGCTTAGTTTAAGGGGTTTGTCGGTAGTTTTGTGTTACATTTAACGTTATCGGCAAACGCTTCCAACATGAAAGAGAGAAGTGATCCTTGTACTTATCTGAACAACTTAAACAGTAAGGCCATTTACGAGTTCATGTGCGCCTTCTCTTCAAAGCGAGTCTAAGTGCAAAGTTTTTGTGATGGTAATTAGTTCTATTTTACATATAAATGAAAACTAATTTTCATAAGAAAAATTTTGCACTTGGACTCAATTTGAAGAGGAAGCAGGCATGAACTCGGAAATGGCCTAGTCTTTGAGAGACACCTGAATCTCAACGGGATACTTTTGGTTGACAGAAAGGAGAAGTTGTCTTTTTATCAAATGCATTTCAAATACATTTTGCCTTGCGAATTCACTTTGCGTGCAAAATCTTTCGTATAATCTCCTTGCTTGGTTTACTACAAGAATTTTGTTCGCATATTCTTACCTAATGAAACGAAAACAACGGCAACAATAGCAATAATATTCCTAGCGAAATTAATAGCGCAATTTGGAGTAAAATGCTGAACAAGATACGAAGCAAACGTCTTGAAGGGTTTGCTCACCATTGGAAATCTGCGTTTAAGGGTTTCATCTCTTATAAGAAATGCAAAATTGAAAACATCATCGGACAATTGACTATTATGTACAGTTTGCCATGCAGTTTTGTTTCCACCTAAGGACAGGCGATCATATTGGAGGCCGTGTCGTTTTTATACTCTTTATCACCA
>NW_027180242.1:40000-45000 GCF_036669925.1 Montipora capricornis | reverse complement strand
TTATTGAATTGAACTTTAACCGAATGGGATTGTGTTGATTATCATTTGTCGCCGCACTGAATGGGCTTCCCTCAAAAATTGTGTTCTTTATATATGTGATAAACATGTAATCGCAATGTGCCGTCGTGCAATTAAGGATTTTAAACTTCACTTGTATTTTCAAAGTTTTCCAAATTGCCCTCGTCGCTTCACATTCGGACAATTTTGTGAAAACTTTGAAAATACTCCTGAAATTAATCCTTAATTGCCCTTGGGCCCATTCTATTACATATACTTTTCACATGAGCTGCGAAGCCACATCTGTTGAGATTAGGGAATTTTTTATGAGTTCTGCAAAGGGTCATACGTTCGAATCCCAGTGAAGCTCTTTTTCAGTCCATTGCTCAAATTATTTTTCTAGTATATTCTGAGCAAAAAAATTCCCCAATTTTTCTCAATTTTCTTGCAGGTCTTGATCGTCAAGTTGCAAAGTTCTTTATTTTTACGTTCACCCTCATTTTGACGAATCTCTGTGCCTGCAGTGTGGGTTTCTTTGTTAGCGCATGCGTACGGACGTTCGCTATAGCAAACCTCCTTGTCGGTCTACCATATGTGTTCATGATGGTAAGGGATTATTTTTTTCAATTTATTGATTGACTCCGTTTTTGCTTTTAATGTTAGGAGATTTTCTTTATTGTGTTTTAATTCGGCACCCTGTTAAATCAAGTTTGTTTTCATCATGTCTAAAGTAAGTTATTCACAACGAATTGTTTTCGTTGGTAAGGCCCATCCTCACTATTGCTTCTTTACGATTCTCGTTTCTTCTATCAGGAATAAACGAAGCATTTTATTTTCATTCACACAAGCTGAGAAATACGTTTTTGATACGCATTCTATAATCAGCCTCACTAAAACTAAAAAAACCGGAGACTTGTAATAAAAACACATTCTCTCCACTTTTTCTCCCGGCTTTGCCTTTCGTCGTTAAAATTTCCTTGGTGCGTGGACAAGCCCATCTATGCAGGCTCCCTTTTGCTATTCCTACTTTTTTTTGTCTCTTACTAAAATCAGTTTCGTAAAATAACGCTTTTATTTTGTGTTCTCTGACAGGTATTTGTTGGCGTCTTAACAAATCTAAAATCTGTTCTAAGTTGGCTGGCATTGATAAAATATATCAGCATATTCCGCTATGCCATGGAGGTAACTTTAGTACACTTCAATTATCAACAGAATATCACGCTTCTGATTGGTCAATGACGAATGCATGAGTAGGCTATAGAGTGCAACACGGACGTTGTTATAGAAATACGGTGATGGAGTATCTCCTGCTGTTTTAAAAATTCTCAAATTGCACTTGACGTAATTTTGAGAACTTTCAAAACATCACTCGTGCCCATAAATCACGAAATACACTCGCGTTCATACGGTTTTCTATACTTGTGGGCTCAGGCTTTTGCTGGAATAATCAGAGTTTCAATGTTGTGTGTGAATGTCGCGATCCCTAAATCAGCAATAATGAGTATTCAATTATTATTAGTTGTTGTCTAGTTTTTAAAAACGCTAAGAAGGGCAGTGGCGCTTTAAAGTTTCAAACTATTAGTGTTTCACGGCGTTCCCATCTTTGTTTCTGTTGTACAATATGGGCTAAGTAGGCAATAACCTGATTGCATGGTACGTACGGATTTGAAAGAAACAGAGAGAAGAAAAGATTCATTGTTGTTTGTCCACGTTGTCGTCAAAACCTTAAGGACGGGACACACTAGGCGACAAGTCGTAGCGACAGGTCTCTGCAAACAAGTTGCTCCATGTGTACTACTTGCAAAACAACTCGCTGCGACACGACGCCTGTTCGGAGCACATTCGTGCGACTGATCGCGGCGACAAAATTAGCGAAAGCAGCGTTGTCGCATCGTGTGTACACTTCCAGCAACAAGTCGCTGCGACAAAATATAAATGAACAATGCGAGAGTTTCATGAAATTAACCGTGTCACACAAGGCGAATTGTTGCGGCGACTTGTCCCCGCGACGTGTCGCAGCGACTTATCGCCTAGTGTGTCCCGGCCTTTAGAATCGGTCATTTTAAGTTGTTGTTTTGACGAGTACGGGAGAGAAATGTACAAAAATGCGTGCCGCACGTGCAGCACGATCTTTTTATCTTCTTGTTTTAACCAATAATATTACTGCATTTTGGCGTTTTCGTTGCCATAGCCGTCGTCGTTTCTTAAACTCCCTCTTCTCATATTTGGGTGCGTAATTATTTCCTCTATTGTCTTCTAGATACTAGAGATCAATGAACTTCACAACATGCACTTTGATTGTCCAGCGAACTCTATTCGTAATGTGGTGTCGATATGAGTTAGCGGGGTTTAGTGGTTAAGGCACCGGCTGTGAAATATGGAGGTCTAGGATTGCACCAGCGCCACATACATAAATGTCGCTTAACTGTGTAGCAAGCAGCAATGTGTCTCTCGGAGAAGAAGCGCTTAAACCGCCCTCCAAAAGACAAAACCGCCAACTGAAGGCTACAAATACCATGTAGCTCTTTTCATTCCGTTATTTCATCGAATCGATATACGACACAGCTCAATTTTGTTTAGGGTCGAGGGTTCATTGTTTCCTTTGTATATTCTTTTGTGTTCACAGTTTCTAAACTACTCCATCAGAGAGCAGTGAGTATAACAGCGTCCTGCTACCCTCCTCCTGCGAATTATGATAAATAATTTTTTTCTTGTTGATCTGCACAATTTGACAGTTTGTCTTTTTGGACCGGAAAAATCCCGTTAGGGAAATGGTGAAATAAATATTCGTCATGAAATTTACGTTTTTATGTGTTCATATTTTTATTTATAAATCAGAGTGGAGTAGTGTTGGCGCTAAGTGATAACCTCTCGTTTCCGCTAATATGG
The DNA here is from genome assembly GCF_036669925.1 of Montipora capricornis. Classification (NCBI taxonomy): domain Eukaryota; kingdom Metazoa; phylum Cnidaria; class Anthozoa; order Scleractinia; family Acroporidae; genus Montipora; species Montipora capricornis. The sequence goes on along the minus strand of NW_027180242.1, from coordinate 42,114 downwards.
CCTTGGGTCGGGGATATATATATATATATATTCTTTTTTTTTTTTTGCTTGTCTGTGTTTTTGGCAGGGAACTCGTGTTTTTCCTTCTTATTATTATATTAAGAACATATAATATTAATATAATTTAATATAGTATTTTAATATTTACTGTTAGTAGTAGTAGTATTAGTAGTATCATTACATTTATCATGATTTTAATTCAGGATTGATTTGTTTCATTGTTTTGCTGTTTTGCAGCTTGAGTAATGGCAATCAATACTTGTCCTCACAAGAAATTAACGTCGATCACTTGTGGTACAATCAACTGGCACTGGCCGCCATGACTGTTGTCCTAATGACATTTGCTTATATAGCTCTAAGATTAATCAAAAAAGAAAAATGAAGAAGCTTCTGTCAATCTTAATCCACCACAAACGGATTCTTATGGAATTTCTTTAAAAAAACGAACAAAATGACGCAAAAGAGTTTTGACCCTTTGACTCCCAGATAAGGAAACGTTTGGTTCTCCTTTAAACTTCTTGGGCGCAAATTTAAACTTTAATTCTACTTTCAGAATGTAAATCCACCACACAATTTCCATGAAATGTCAGTCAGACGGGTATTGAGAATGCAGATAATTATCAGCTTAAGAGGTGTAATGTTGATATAACACCAAATTCTCATGACTAATCAACAAAGAAATCTATTGTACTAGTTAGGAGAATGAACGTTTTGATCTTGGGAATGAAAGGGTTAAGGTTAATGCGCCAGTGGGAAGGTTGGAAAACTAGTTGCTTGGCAACGTGCGAAAGAACAACTGAAAAATCAGATTGTCCATTTAGGACCTGCAATTTTAGATAAACCACCTTATAACCCATTCATTATTTTTTGGGCGATTTCATTGGCTGATTTACGTCACGCAATAACCCTCATTTGCGTTGATATTTGCCCTGTGAAATGCTGTAGCGATCATTTCCGTTGAAAAGAAACAAAGCCGGTGGAAAAAAGCCAGCAGAAGAGTTTTCATTTTAGATGGAAGAAAAACCAACTCGTTTTCTGGAATCTAGTGATAGTGACATTAAAAGGCTGGTCGCAAATGCTTTTCCGGAAAGTACAGGAAAGTCAACAAAACATGCTGTCAACGCCTTTGAAGGTGAAGAAAGTTATGAGCAGAATTAAGAGATTTAATCCTACGCAAACTTAAACTAAGTCATTTTATAGAGAAGAGAATTTAATACACTATGTTTACTAACTATAACATAAACCAACCGTTCAAAGGAGAGAAAATTCTAGCCGCACTTGAAAATACTGTCATGCAGACTTTGCACATTCTGTCTTTCACGGTTGAAAGCAAAAAAGCGCTTTGTTTTCGAGTTTTCGACTAGCAGTGACAATTAAAATGATTTGATTTTTTTTCTGAGACCGACACGCTTTCTTTCTAGTCAAATTTTGAACAGTGAATCAAAAAAATATGAAGCATCGCCATTACATTCAACACTGGCTTTTAAGAGCGTTTTTTTTGCGCGATATAAAAATTAATGGGAGGCTTATAAAATAGGTAAACCCCTTTCTCGCTTGCCGGTATGTTGGCGGATAATGTCCTAGTCTGAGAGATTTTATATTTTCCCTCGAAGCTTCGCTTCTCGGCCAAATGTTCATTTCAGCCGCGGACATTATAGAGCCGACATACCAGCTCAATGGGCAGAGCATCCAATCGGTGTTACAGATCACGTAGGTTCGATTCCTTCCCGACCGAGGACTTTTGCACTTGTCCTTTCGCTCGTCACCAAGCAACTAGTTTACTTTTTACAGTATAGATTACCAAAATCAACATCTGTGATAACGTTCAACTTGCGAATCGATCTAATAACACCTTTCAGGCATCCTACATTGGGACATACAGGCGGTAAGAGTTTCCATAAGATTGCTCCCCTGTAGGATATAGAGAGCTTCGTGATATTTAATTTGAAGCATGGAATGGTGAGAAGATAGCTATTTCTTAAATTGTACGAAGAAGATTTTGCGATATGTGTTAACATGCAGGGTGGCAATTCATTGTGGTACACTTTATACATCAGCTTCAGAATGGAATATTTATACCTAATTCTTAAGTGTCCCATTTCGCCAAAGTAAAG
>NW_027180242.1:25000-27500 GCF_036669925.1 Montipora capricornis | reverse complement strand
ATTAGAAATACAGCTCACTTTGATATCCGACAGCGAAAGATGCAACTGTTGTCGAAGTCCATTATTCGTCGCTTTTAAGATTCCAGATATTCATTTTTCACCGCTTGTGTTGTTTATCGAATTGACGTTCCATACTTGAGCTCCATAAGGGTATATTTTGTTTAAAGATCCAACAAAACACCATTCGCGTTACGCCGGCTTCGCCACCATTGCATGCTTGTACTGTGTCCACCAGATAAAATATACCTGAATCTACGCACTTCTACTACTCCCTGAAACCTACCAAAGATACGCGCAGAAGACTCTAAGCACAAAGACAATATTTAGCAGGGGAGTGACAGGAGAGACCTATTGCGCAACTTTTCCATTTTCCTAACACGGGGAAAAAATAAAACAGAGAAATTAAACTCATTTTCTGACTGGATTGCCTATGGCAACCCAGCAAAAAGGAAATTTCTACCGCAAACAAAATGGGTACGAAAAAACCATTTGCCAGGGCGAAAAACCATTGGCCTGGGTACTAATTAGCTGACTTTGGGTACGAATCGCTTCGATGCGAAACTAACTTCGAGTTTGAAAAGATTCGGGCTTTTGTGAGCAAAAACTCCCTTACAGAAGGTAAGAATGTTTATTTGCTGTATTTTAAGTCAGAGATCAGTCTCTTGGAAGTTGTTTATCGTTAGAAGTTTGTGGGTCTGTCTCCTAATGTTCGTTGGTGGCCCTTTTCTTCTGAAAGCATATCCAAAAGGTTAGCATTCCATGATTGCAACAAGTACTTATATCGAAATTCCTTATATCAGTTAAACGCGTTGAAAATATAAAGCCAATGTTCGAGTGGTATTTTAATAATAAGTTGGAACAGAAGCGCATAACGTTGAAGCGTGTAACTTGCAAGTACTTGTATCAGTTAAGGACGGTGCCTACTAATTAAAGATATTTTTACCCCGGTGTGTGATTATGCTTGCTGGAATACCGGTCGTTTCGCTTGCTTAGTAGCTGAGAAGACGGTTTTGATTAATATGTAACTTCCGTGGGAAAAAAATTATGGTTGAGTGATATTAAATTGGACTGAGTGATTATATCAATATGAGGCAATACTTATGGCTCTACTCTCAGACCTTTAATAATTCTGTAAAAGAGAGCAATACGTACTGTAACTTTGTTGGAACGAGATGAACACTCTGAGCCTCTTTTTTAAGGAATTAGAGATTCTTAAATTAACTGATCTTGTGATCACCCTTTACAATGTATTCCTCATGTATCACTATCACTACAATCTTCTTCCATCTTCCCTTGAATTTTTTTTTTCAAACAGTAGCATCCATACACTCATTATTATATCAATACCATCAAAACAACTATGGTAAATTCAACTTTTGCTTTTCAGCTGTAAACGTTTGGAATCACCTTGATGAAAACATTATAATATACTACAATCCTAGGCAAAACTGTTGGCAAGGTTAGCACTTTTGAAGTATTCATTGCTTGTCTCCCCTCCCCCTCCTTCAATGTTGTGCAAAACTGAATGGTTTCAGTGGGAAATTGTTGAGTTACCTTCCAACATTGAATAGGGGGGAGGGGGGCTATGTAAGAGAAAGTAAGACTATTTCTTTTGAGGTTTAACAGAAGCGGGTTGAAATACAGCTCTGGTGTGGTTCATTTACATAACCTTCCCAACTACTTATAGTCTTATTGTTTATGAGATTTTAACTGGCATATATTTTTTCATTGATTGATTGATTTATTCCTTTATTTATTTATTTATTCATTCTTTTCATCTTCTTTCTTTGACTAATCAACTGCTTTGCTCTTAAGCTTTAATGCCAACCTATCTTCTATAATTAAACATTACTTACTGTTACTCAGCTCGATTAGCTTTTTAGTTTTTCTGAGAAAATGTTACCTTTTTTTGTTGTATTAATTAATAGATTATGTTGTAAATTAAGGTTAACATTTATTTGGTAATAAAGCTGGTGTTGTTGTTGTTGGTGCTTCTTAATGTATTGCAAATTGATACTTGAAAGAGGTTTTTGCAGTGTCATGCAGGTTGAAACAAGTATGAACTTGTAATATAAATATTTATGCTTGCTATGATTTCAGAGCACCAATAAGGAAACAGAAGCTGGTAGCTTCCTTTTGTAGAAAATAATCTTTAGGTTTAAGGCACAGGGAGATATCCATAGTAGATGATGTATGTTAAGAATGGAGAATATGAAATTATATCAATTAGCTTTTAGATAGAATCTTTACTCTGAGAGACTCTCTTTAGAGACTTTGCTGCAAACGGCAGTAATGTAGGGTTTTCAATACAGATTTGTGATGACTTGTATGATATTCCAAGGACCTTTGTTAATTTCCTTTCCATGAGCAACAGGAGTGCTATTTATATGAATATTTATTTCTGTGGGCTTAATCTCTCTAAGTCGTGCATGGAATTTAGACTTACAGTATCAGGGTAGATTACTGACAAGGTAATTCGCACAATTGAATTTCAAAGCTT
>NW_027180242.1:0-7500 GCF_036669925.1 Montipora capricornis | reverse complement strand
AACAGGAAATCAGAGTATCTGGAGATGTGCAGAACGTATGCTCAATAACAGTAGTAGGCACCGTCCTTAAGCACTTTGAAAATCTAACAAGAGTACCCAACGACACAATTTTCAGAATAGACCATTTTACAGTTGTGTTCTTAGTTACCTGGCCTATGAATGAAAGTGACGCTGGAGTTGATCATGACCTTGTTTTGGTAGAAATCTCACTGCCTTTCTTATGTAAATTCTTACTAATTAGCATGACAACAAGTCATTAATATAAGAAAAGGAGGCAGGTGTGTGTCATAACCAACACCAGTCACACTTTCATTTAAATGCGGCGTAACTAAGCACACAACTGTAAAGAGGTCTATTGACCTGTTACTAATTAAAACGCTTGCTTAGTAGCTGAGAAGACGGTTTTGATTAATATTTAACTTCCGTGGGAAAAAAATTATGGTTGAGTGATATTAAATTGGACTGAGTGATTATATCAATATGAGGCAATACTTATGGCTCTACTCTCAGACCTTTAATAATTCTGTAAAAGAGAGCAATACGTACTGTAACTTTGTTGGAACGAGATGAACACTCTGAGCCTCTTTTTTAAGGAATTAGAGATTCTTAAATTAACTGATCTTGTGATCACCCTTTACAATGTATTCCTCATGTATCACTATCACTACAATCTTCTTCCATCTTCCCTTGAATTTTTCTTTTTCAAACAGTAGCATCCATACACTCATTATTATATCAATACCATCAAAACAACTATGGTAAATTCAACTTTTGCTTTGCAGCTGTAAACGTTTGGAATCACCTTGATGAAAATATTATAATATACTACAATCCTAGACAAAACTGTTGGCAAGGTTAGCACTTTTGAAGTATTCATTGCTTGTCTCCCCTCCCCCTCCTTCAATGTTGTGCAAAACTGAATGGTTTCAGTGGGAAATTGTTGAGTTACCTTCCAACATTGAATAGGGGGGAGGGGGGCTATGTAAGAGAAAGTAAGACTATTTCTTTTGAGGTTTAACAGAAGCGGGTTGAAATACAGCTCTGGTGTGGTTCATTTACATAACCTTCCCAACTACTTTTCTCTATGATTGTAGTCCCCCTTAAAACATTTAAACATCTTATAGTCTTATTTCTTATGAGATTTTAACTGGCATATATTTATTCATTGATTGATTGATTTATTTATTCCTTTATTTGTTTATTTATTTATTCATTCTTTTCGTCTTCTTTCTTTGACTAATCAACTGCTTTGCTCTTACATTAGCTTTAGTGCCAACCTACCTTCTACAATTAAACAATTACTTACTTTTACTCAACTCAAAGCTTTTTAGTTATTCTGAGTAAATGTTACCTTTTTTTTGTTGTATTAATTAATAGATTATGTTTTAAATTAAGTTTAACATTTATTTGGTAATAAAGCTGGTGTTGTTGTTGTTGCTTGTTGTTGTTGCTACTTAATTTATTGCAAATTGATACTTGATAGAGGTTTTTGCAGTGTATGCAGGTTGAAACAAGTATGAACTTATAATATAAATATTTAATATGCTTGCTATGATTTTAGAGCACCAATAAGGAAACAGAAGCTGGTAGCTTTCTTTTGTAGAAAATAATCTTTGTAGGTTTAAGGCAGAGGGAGATATCCATAGTAGATGATGTATGTTAAGAATGGAGAATATGAAATTATATCAATTAGCTTAAATTTAAGGTATAGCAGGGTAGATAGAATCTTTACTCTGAAAGACTTTCTTTAGAGATTTGTGATGACTTGTATGATATTCCAAGGACCTTTGTTAATTTCCTTTCCATGAGCAACAGGAGTGCTATTTATATAAATATTTATTTCTGTGGGCTTAATCTCTCTAAGTCGTAGATGGAATTTAGACTACAGTATCAGGGTAGATTACTGACAAGGTAATTCGCACAATTGAATTTCAAAGCTTCCCTTGCCGTTTGAATATAAAAAAATGGAGATGTACCAATTGCTTGGAATCCTTCCCTAAGAACTGAAACTAATAAAATTGTTATTATTGTTGAAATGGCCTCCCTAATTCCGAGAAATTGCACATATTCAACAATCGATCCTTTTCTGATCGCACACTAACACAAGTGATTCTAGACAGTCTTCATATTAATCGAGGGATTATGGGTTACGTGTAGTTTTTATAGTAGAGTAGGAGCTACGCTATTGGTGGTAACATGGCAACGTGAAAAATAGGAATATATTAGTTAAATGAAAAGCGTTCGTTAATACCGTGAGGATTAAGGGTGCCGATTTGAAAGATGAATTTTTGTTCCAGATTCTTGCGGCTTTCCGTCGTACCTAGATGTAGGGAAAGGCCGCAGATAGCCATGTGTTTTTGGAGTGGTTAGGCAGATTGAAATGGCGAGCGACTGGCTTGGATGCATCCTTGTCATTCTTCTCAACATCGCGAAGGTGTTCGCGGAATCGGTCACCTAGTCGTCTACCTGTCTCACCAATGTATAATTTATTGCATAACGTGCAGGTTATGCAATAAATGACATTTGTGGAGGTACATGTGAAACGATCGGTGATCTTAACAGATCGCTTAGGTCCCGATATCTTGCTAGTGTTAACAATGAAAAGACAAGTTTTGCATCGTGAGCGCGCGCATTTGAAAGTGCCGGGTTGCTCGTTAGTTTTGAGCGCGCTTCTAACTAAAAAGTTGCCTACGTTTTAAATATACCTGGGAAATTTCGGAAACTTCATTGGCTTTTCTAGATATCAACGTTTCTATTAGAGGCAACGTGCTATGTACTAGTGTGCACTACAAACCTACTGATTCACACAGTTATTTGTTGTATTCATCGTCACATCCATCACATGTCAAGAACTCCATCCCTTATTCTCAATTTCTTAGACTTTGACGTCTATGTAGTGATGACTCCGATTTTTCCAGCAAATCAGAGGAGATGTGCCAGTTCTTCGAAAAACGTGGCTATCCTGTCTCTGTGGTCAAAGCGGGCCATCATCGCGCCCAACAATTTGATCGACAGTCATCGCTACAAACGTCACAAAAAGATAAGAATGACAGAATTCCATTCACCCTCACTTTCCATCCTCATAATCACGCAGTCAAAAGCATCATTCTTAGTAATTGTAAATTACTCCAAAATGATCCCGAGACTGGTAGAATCTTTTCGCAACCGCCACGTATTGCATTCAAACGCGACAAAAACGTAGGCAACTTTTTAGTTAGAAGCGCGCTCAAAAACGAGCAACCGGGCACTTTCAAATGCGCGCGCTCACGATGCAAAACTTGTCTTTTCATTGTTAACACTAGCAAGATATCGGGACCTAAGCGATCTGTTAAGATCACCGATCGTTTCACATGTACCTCCACAAATGTCATTTATTGCATAACCTGCACGTTATGCAATAAATTATACATTGGTGAGACAGGTAGACGACTAGGTGACCGATTCCGCGAACACCTTCGCGATGTTGAGAAGAATGACAAGGATGCATCCAAGCCAGTCGCTCGCCATTTCAATCTGCCTAACCACTCCAAAAAAACACATGGCTATCTGCGGCCTTTCCCTACATCTAGGTACGACGGAAAGCCGCAAGAATCTGGAACAAAAATTCATACTTTCAAATCGGCACCCTTAATCCTCACGGTATTAACGAACGCTTTTCATTGTAACTAATATATTTCCTATTTTTCACGTTGCCATGTTACCACCAATAGCGTCAGCTCCTACTCTACTATAAAACTACACGTAACCCATAATCCCTCGATTCGCTCTGACGAAGGGCTAACGCTCGAAACGTCATCTTTAGAATCTCTGTACGGTGGCCAATTTACATTATCAACTCCGTTGATAAAACCAAATTTTTGTATACTACTCCCCACCGACGCAGCACCACAGTTTCTTTAGGAATACTACCCATATCATCATGCTCATTAGTCTTCTAAAAAAAAAAAAAAAAAAAAAACAAAAAAAACACAAAAAAAAAACAAGAATATTACTTCTAGGTTTATCATTAATCACACCCTAGCTGTTTATTATATCACTTCCTTATGGCTCATGTCTTCTTATAGGTTCGTTAGGCTCTATGTAAATGCCAGCTAATCCTCTGAATGTTATGGTTGTATTTTTTATTTTCTTTACGCCTGTCTTTGCCTATTAATCTAATCCACTAAATTGCTAAATGTGATTCGTAAGTTACCAAGCCTCTCTTCCTCGCATCTAGGTCTGCATAATACGCGGGCTGTGTATTTTTCTCAAATTTGTTAAATTTAAACATTGAAATACAATGATATGTTATTATATATTTCTTGAAAATTTGATGGGCAGTATCTATAATAAAGACGTTGCCTGGGGTGTGGCGATTGGATATCAACACCTGCCTCTATGTATAATAGAAATGGTGTCCAAGGCAACTTATTGTTTCGCCTTTTCAAAAACGCGTCGCGGAGCGACATCATCGTTACTCGAGAAGGTGTCTTGAAGAGAAGATGAGCCGATATCATTAAACTTTTCGTATATGGAGGAGCGTGGTTTGTTAGCCTGGACAACTAAACACACTCGTAGATTCCATACGCCACTTGCATCCGGGACCCGAGTGTCGTATTTTCCGTATGTCACCTTTGTGAGTGTCGAAATCGTTCAATGTACGGTCACGATTCCCCCGCCTTTTTTTTACAAAGCCCATCCGTCTTTGTAAAACTTGACTACTTTGAAACACAATACAAACGGAACAATATTCAATAATTCAGTCTCCATATAAATAAAAAGAACATTGACACGTTGGCTCGAAGATATGAATTTGTATGTTCTCGCCACCGTGTTATATCCTCATTATATATTGGTTAAATGGGAATTTTGCACATTGGTTTTTTCCTCAGTCTTAAATGGCACTGTCTTTTTACTTACCTGTGAGCGTCACACCCAATAAAGTGAAACAGTGGGGTTGCTTCGCGTCGCTTATTAATACAATGTATATCATCGGGTTTTGTTGGTCCTTTTTTTTTTCGGGTATATTTTGATTTGTTGCACTGATTGGTGACGTGTAATTCACGACCTCGAATGACCCGCATTAAAACAGAAACTTACCAAGATTAGAAGCACCCGGGACCGGTTAATCGAAGCCTGGTTTAGCAGCTACTTCGTTGGTTCAGTAACTGTTTCAAATGAAGGAGCAGAAGTGTATCTCAGTTGTGAAATTAGCTTCAAAAATGTGCGTGTAAACGCGTGTCCGATCGTTATTCAAATAAGTGCGCTTTTCTGTGCACGGAGGAAATTTGCATACAATAGCTACGTTTTGCTAAAAAGGGGGTACGGGTGATTATTCTCCACGACATTGATCTTTTCTCATGTAAATGGTCTACACTAAAATGATTTTGAACGACTAATGCTCTTGAACAACTTTAACAACATATTCTTGGACAAAAGGCATTTAATTCAAAACCAGCCTAATCTCAGAGAGATATTCACGGAACTCTCTTTACAGAAAAGGAAACTCTGTCTTAAAACATATGATTATCAAAGCAAAACTGCGAAGGCTACTAGAACACACCATAGACACACAGAGGATCCGCGTCTGTTGAATTTAACGTGACAAAAGGTAGAATTTTCTTGTTCGCGATTGTTCGATGTCAAAATATCGTCACGTATTTGGTCGTGGGAAAACTGGGTTCGATTGTAAAAAACATTCTTTTGTTGATTAATTATCTTCGGAAAATGCGTGGTTAGCCACCATTTTCTTTTTGGATTTCAATAACACGGTGTTACGATTCCTGCTTTTCCCGCACATTTAGTAAACCGTGTGCAAAAATATCGTTGGAATTAGTAGGCCACCGTCCTCAACAGAAAATAAATGACTCAAAGAGAGGATTAACTTTGTTATTTTTTAAATCGTGTGGGGGGGGTGGTGCTGTGACTACGTCATATTACTACAATCCTGGACAAAAGTGTTGGGAAGCTAGCGTCACTTTTGAGATTCCTCCCCTCCCCCTATCAATGTTGTATTTCCACCCACGAACAAATGAGTGACTTTTCGTTGAACGTAGAATATAGGGGGGATGCACAAGACCATGCTCTTTCCCTAATAGTACAGCCAATAGTTAGAATAATCGAATTAGTTTTTTTTTTTTATGAGTGAGAGTTGATGCGTGCAACCTTCCCACAAGTGTTTGGCAGTGGGTGTAGTCACTTTCCTCTTCTTTCTTCGTTGCAAATCAAATCGTTCCGCAAAATATTGTATGAACAAAAATTCTGATTTGCCGGATCGGGAAAGTCGTAGGGTTGTGTTTACTTGCCCACTGATATATTTTTTCGCTTGGCCCCGGGCTATCGGGGAAGCGTTAGTGTCGAACAGTGATTATTCCAAGAAAGTGGTTTAATTTAATAAAAGAAAATTAAGGAATTATTCATCTGAACAAATCGTTTGGATTTTTATTATCTGTGGTCAACCGAGACCTCGGAACATTACCTTTAAATTGTCCGGAATTACAGCCTTGCCGAGAGTTAGATCAACATAATGTAATGAGTAATTTTCTATTTTTCCCGAGAAAACAAATGTTAAAAGTACTTTTGAAATCATCTTTTAATCTGTTTTGCCTCAAAGGCAATGATCACTACTTACACAAACGGTACAATTCTGAACTGATCCCTGATAGAAGCGGTTTTCAATTAAGATGTCGAAAGTAATTAGCGAATTGCTTTGCTTTTGCATGCTACTTCCCTCGGTGATTGGTCAAAAGTTTCTCGCTCCACTTTTTCATTTCAATCATAATTAGAACCAAAGCCGAGCATGGCTCGCGCGTGCAGATTTTCCCGATGCTTTGTGTCGGCTACGTGTAATTACTTCGAGTTTTTGATGGTTTTCCTTGGTTGTCTCCGTCCCTTTTGATTGGCCAAAGAAATTAGTGTGGTTTTGGTTTTAACGACACTCGATTGAAACTCGCTTTAACTTTGATTGATAATCATATCAATCAATGTAACTGGAACAAGAGGTGACGACTGTGCTAATTGTGGCCTACGTCGACCAAACACTTTACTGATTTATAAGTCAAAAAAGTCACCAAGTAGTAAGGCCACAGAAAGTCACAAAGCTTACAATCTGACCACAAATGTTACAACCCGCCTTGATTTCGGGCGGACAGTCACTATAACGTGGGCTGACCAAAAGATACACAGATGTTGAAAAGCTGACAAATATGTACTAGTGCTTTCGCAATTGCAATAAAAGAGCAGTCCCATCAGAGATTTTCGCCATTAAGAAGAAAAAATACGTTGCGCGTATCTTTCTTTTTTTAGAAAGTAACCATGCAGCAAAAAGACTCACGTTTACGTCAATTACCTCGTTTTTGCACAATGTCCTTCCATGGTTTTTATATTTTTGTGTTCCTTTGGAACAATAACTTTAATCTAGTGTGTGTCTTGCTAACCAGTGCGTGCAGAGCCGAAGAACGCGTGGCGTTCTAAAAACTGAAAGCTACGCGCAAAGATTGACTCGTAGGGCTTGTATGCGAG
>NW_027180241.1:85000-112519 GCF_036669925.1 Montipora capricornis | reverse complement strand
GTATGTTTGCTCATTGTATGATGCGTAGGAAGGTATGGTGTGAGCATCAGTTATGGTAGGGTTTTCTGAAGAAGAAAGTTTCTTAGAGGGAAATTTTGCATGTATCTCTAAGTGGAGACAGCTACCCTTTTTATAATCATATCGTACTTCGTACTACAGCTGTACGTAGTGAATACCTTTTGGTTGAAATATCCCCGAACATGGTTTTTGCATACAAATACACTATACGACTCAAACATTTACTGTGTGTTGTCAAAACTGGTTAAGATGCTTGCTATTGTTGATAATTGTATGGAAATCATGTTTTGGCAAAAAAGAAACTACATCTAATGACTATCAATAATGTCAGTTTTCCCTTTTTCATTGTTCTTTTGTTGGTATAAAAACCCCAAAGTTATTTTATAATAAAAATGAGGTTTCTCAGTGGCTTGAAAGGTAAAGTTAATTCAAAGAGTATTTACTCATTTGCTGGGCAAAAATGGAAATTAAAGTCATACTCTTTTGCCAACTGGCACTATCATTAACAATTTATATTACCATACAAGATCAATTCCACTGTTTTTTCCTTCTCTGTCAGAATGTCATAAGTGGTCTTCCTCTGGTAAACTATCCAGATGTGTGCACCAATTCCCCACAATCTGGGAAAGCTTTCTGTGTTGAACACATGAAGTTTTTAAATTAAAAGTATCCTGATGTGCCCACTGACATTCATGGATTTTTAAGATACTGTGGTATTCAGCGTGAGAATACAGGAACCGTCACTGTGATAATTTGAAAAATACAAGCTTTTTTCTGGGCACTAGGTGTGTTTTATGTAACTTTAACAGGCAATGTAATTTTAACAGGCGATGACAGTGATCCTTCATCTGAAGAAATTCTTGACAGAGAAGTGTCAAAAGTTGAAAAAACTCTCTTCCTTGGGAAATGGTCCTACCTCGGATGTTGGGAACAGTGTTGTTGAGGCTCAAGGTAAAGTGCAGCCCCACTATGTTGGATTTAACACATGAAGTGTTTTTCCTAATTGCAATTTTGAATTATTGGTTACTCAGGAAATGCAGGGTTCATAGAGAGAGAACATGGTGCACTTACAGCCCTTCCCCAGGACTGTCTGGAGCCTCAGCCAACCTCATGCAACAAAGAGACAGGAGGAAAGCAAAGGCTTCAGAAGTGGTCCAGAGGTCATCTATTCATTGTCAGGGGAGGTGGTATTATAGACAAATGGAGTCCTCTTTTCAAGTAAGTATGGCAAGGTAGAAAACTTATATTGTAAGTATCCAACTTGTTGCTACGAACGGCAGTTTCAAAGAAAATATTTATGGCCATCTGAAAATACAAGTAGAATGGAAATGGTGTATTTTTATGCACATAGGCCATACTATTGTTCATAAGAAACTATTTAGGCAAATTTATAGGAGTACCCAGTATGACCTGAACCTGGGTATTATCTAAGTGACAGGGTATTGTCTAAGTGCCACATATATCACTGCTTTGGTGTGGTTTGACGGCTATACTCTAGGGCAATGATGCTGTTTAATCACTGACATGTACTGTGTGCTCCAAGGTTACGTTTTCTACGTAATAACACTAGATCAACGTGTGAAGGGGGTTGGGAGTCGATGGTAATTAATTATATTGTGGGATCAATCTTTTTTTCTTGTTTCTGACAGGTCTGAAAGTCCATCTCAAGTTTTCATAATTGTGTTATCCTGGCTCTTCACCATTTTAAAGTGCATTAATCCTCTCAACTGGGATAAAATATTTGTATCTTATGATAACATGTGCCATTTGGATGGGTTAAAGGCAGCTCAAGCTCTTTTGCCTTGGCCCTCTCCCTGGGATAAGGCATGGATGTCAGTCAAGAAAATAATTGATAGCCTGCACATCAGGAATCATAAAGACAAATCGTGCAAAGAGAAGTATGATCCAGCCATGCTGAAGGAAGAACTTCCTGGTGGCAATACAATGGCTGCAGAACAGACGTTTGTGTGATTGTCCAGATACAAAAAAATTTTGTGTGCAATGCCAAAGGTGCACCATTTATTTTACTTGCACTGCATGGTGAAACGCCGTAATAATTACACAGTTACTTGTTACAAAAATGGGCAAAAACCTTTGTTACCAAAAGCACGCAACAAAGCAGCTACCAAAGTGTCATAAAATACAGTTTCAGGAAACATTCCAATGAAAATTGCTGATGATAAACATTGTACATGTAAAACACATGTCAAAGTATAATTAAAGTTGTTTATCAGATGAAGAAATTACAAAATGTTTCGAAATTCGAAAATATCTTCATCTTATGGCTGTAAAATAATCTGAAAGCTCACCAGAGAAGAAGGCGAGAGGTAGTAAGATGTGCAAAGAGTCGTGACAGAATTCTTTTCCTTGGATTTGTTATTTATTTTTTCACTCAAGAAGAGCATTGGTAATTCTTAAGGTTTAATACGTTTGTCAAATAAGTCTGTATTACGGGCGATCATATACAAAGAGACAAAACATGTTTATTGAGCAAATCACTTGATAGCATCAGGTATCATCATTTGCCTGATGCCTTACCTCCCGATTTTCCAGTCGCAATTCAAAAATATCAAACATCTGAGACACTTATATTTTTCAGTTTCAGCAAAATAAAACAAATGGTCAATCCATTATGATTTTTTGGCATAAGAGATCTCGACGTGACAAAAATATGCACATCGCGTTAGGCCTTTTGCAACAAGCGGTCACATGGTACAACGTCCGCCATGCTGGAGGGCAAGCTCATTATTATTTTCCCACTGGGAGAGTCCTGAAGCAGTCAAACTTGACTTATCTTTGTTTTACTGTCCCAGTAAGGGAATAATAATGAGCTTCCCCTCTAGCATTGCGGATTCTGTACCATGTGATCGTTTGTTACAAAAGGCCTATTAAACACTATTTCACAATCAGAGCTCGACATTCTCTGGAGGGGGAGGGTAGAGGGGGAATAAAATTTTCTGGGAGTGGCATAAAATAGGACGAGGAGGTAATTTTTGGATATAGGCACTTTCGGGAAAAAGACATTTTTAGTTGGTTTGCTGCGATAATTTTACACTAGTCCCTATTTTTATAATTGACAAGAACAAGTGACTGTGTCCTGCAAAAGTCCTATCCCCAACCACGTTCCCAGGACCTTTTCCTTGACTTGAGCGGGGCGGGAAAGGCCCCTATTCTCGCCCCGCCCCAAACCAAAGAAAAGGCCCTGAAAACAAAGTTGCCTATCCTGAATACCAACACAATGGCCAATCCACCTTGTTGTCACTCAAACATTTCAGAGCCAATAACGTCCTTTTATAAAACACCACGTGACATCGCCCAGCGATTCCTGTATAAAACGCCAAAACCCTCCTTGTTTTTGCCAGTGTGACATTAGGCTGCAGATAGTTAGTTGAACTTCAACGTTTGATTAAGATGGATAAGTTTAAAGCGGTCTTTGTAAAGAAATTTTAACTTCACAAAATAAAAACTACAAATTTAAATTTCTTTCGCATTAAGGCAATTGAAGGACGTAAATTGTGTTACTTTGCCTCGAAATATGATAATCGTCATCAGAATAGCAATGTCGCAGCGGTAGCCAATTTAATTTCTTAAGTTACTAAAATGTGCATTTCTCTTCTAGATGAGCAGCAAATCAACAAACAATTTGAGTCAGACGAGCGTATGTATTTTGTTTTTATTTTTTTATTCTTAAGTTCTTTGCTTTACGTGAAACAATCATCTTAAAGTTACAACCTTTGTCTCTATAACATTTTTTGCGGAACAAAGTGCTTTTAAGTACATATTGTTCATACTTGCTTACCTTTCTGTTGTTTTGAAGTTGCGTTTTGAAAAGAATTTACAAGGAGATCATCAGATTAGCTTTGTACCATCAAAATTACATAAGAGCTAGTAATCATTTTGCGTTAATTTTGGTGCATGTCAAGTTCCCTTAATGTTATTTTTATTTTTATTTTTACACTCTTTTTTAGTTTTTGTTGCATTAGATTATCGTACGTATTCCGTATTATTCTATTTTAAACTGTTTCCATGACATAAAAATGCGATTACCCTTATAGTGATAAACAATAACTTTAAAGTAAGCGGTAGATATTGTGTTGTTGGGGGCCGAATAGCCGGCTGTCAGCAAATTTTGATTAGGCTGATAAATATTGACCATTGTTGATTTGTAAATAGGCTATTTACACAATATCTGCCGCTTACTTTTAAGTTATTGTTTATCACTATAAACTATAAACACAAGTTATACTAACAAAGTATTATTATTTTTCATGCCATGTTGTCCCTTTAATCACTACGTTTCGACTGCATACTGCTAGCCTTCATCATTTCTCAGGCTATAAAGTTTCTTCTACCAGTTCAAATTGTGTTATGTACGCCACGGCTTATTTTCTCTCCTATAAACGGCCCTATTCTTAGTTGCGCTTTGAGCATTGGATTAAGATGAATAAGTTTAAAGTGGTCTTTGTAAAGAAATTTAAAGCTCACAAAATAAATACTGTATAGATTTAAAATTTCTTCGCATTAAGGCACTTTAAGGACGTAAACTGTGTTACTTTGCTTCGAAATATGACAATCGTCATCAGAATACCAATGTCGCAGTGGTAAACAATTTGATTTCTAAAGTTATTAAAATGTACATTTCTCTTCTAGATGAGCAGCAAAGTAACGTGAACGTAGAGTCAAACGAGTGTATGTATTTTGTTTTTCTTTTTTTATTGTAAAGTTCTTTGCTTTACATGAAAATCTAATTGCTCAACAATCATCTTAAAGTTAAAACCTTTGTCTCTATTACATTTTTAGTGCCACATCAAGTTCCCACTGGGGAACAAAGCACTTGTAAGTGCATATTATTCATACTCTTACAAACTTACTTGTCTTTCTGTTGTTTTGAAGTTGCATTTTGAGAAAATTTACAAGGGGACAATGAGGTTAGCATCGTGACATCAAACTTACATAGGAGCTACAAATCACTTTGCACTTATTCTGGTGCATGTCAAGTTCCCTTAATCTAACTTTTATTTCTTTTTACATTCTTTTTTAGTTTTCTTCGCATTAGATGATCGTAAGTACTTCCTTGGCATAAAAATTCCATTACCTTACTTACGAATAAACAATTTTCAAATCAGCCCAGTCAATATCTGCCGTTTGGTTTCAAATTGCTCTTCATCACTGTAAATTATAAATACAACTTATACTAATAAATTATGATCATTTCTTGCCATATTGTCCCTTTAATCACTACGTTTCGACTACATACTGCAAGCCCTCATTCTTTCTCAGGTTATAAGGTTTCCTCTGCCAGTTCAAATTATAACCAAAAAATACACTACGTCAACCTGAGCCGCACAAACCGCGCACACCCTCGCTTCTACAAGAACGTCTTGAAAATTGTGTACTTATGGCATTTGAAAGTGATCCGAATGGATGGTCAACGGCCACGGTTCTTGCAAATACAAACAAGATGGTATCCAAACAATTTCTTAAGGTTGGCACAAATGTGTAGCCCTGGTATGATATCAAATATGTAGTCCTGAAAACCCATAGCTTTTCATTGAGGTGATATAAAGCTTAAATAAGTTAAGACCTGAAGCTTTCAGTTTAACTGACTCTTTAGTATATTGTGAGTCAACTTTCAGCAACTAAGTTTCTCGCTTTCACAGTTAAAAAGTACTTGCCTGTACTATAGTTATCCTTTTTTGCAATAATGCTTTTAGCTAAATATAACTTTAATTTGAAAATTGAAGCTCTTGTGTGATTCTTCATTACTATCTAATAGGGGCACAGTTTACCCTATAATGCACTAGATGCAACCATTTAATGAAGCCAATATTTTCATAATTTTCCGGAGAATGCTCCCAGAACCCAACTAGTATGCAGACGGCTACTTATTATTACTAAAGCCAACTTGCCTACTACGATAACATTTTAACTGGGCTAGTCAATATTATAATCAGAAAGTTATTTTCACCCTATGAACTTTTTAAACCCAAATGGACTAAATAGTCTTTATAATTTGCTTGCTTCTCCACATTTGTTTTCGAATTACTTTTACAAACTTATAAAGAAATTAGCAGCTTCATTCTCAAGGTCTCCGTTTAACAGACATTAAAAAGCAATGCATCAGTTGGTGTCACAGGAAGGAATTAGTCATTATACTGGGGGAGAAAGAGCTGGTGCAAATAGGTGTGGTCACTGATTTTTATGCTGGGGTAAAAGGGAACACACTTTAAATAATGTACCTTGAACAGTTAACAAGTAACGAGTTACAAACTAAAACAGAGTAAGAGAAACATAAAAAAATGCTGTATAAAGGACAAAGTCAAGAAAATTTAAACATGCCCCCATCCCTGTTAGTTCCATTAACCACCCCACCCTTTCAACAAATGATCAGCCTCTTTTTAATGGTCTTCTCAATGTTACAGATCAAAAACAACTAGACCCAACCATCATGGACATTTATAAGTATTTTTTTTTAACGTAACTTATAAAACTGTTAACACTACATCTACTTGTGGACAATTTTATACCCATCTTACACCCATAGTACTGTTATTGACAATTCACAAAATTTTTATAATGGTCAATCAATCAGCTTCACAGAAGTATGTAAAGAATCAAATGGTCTTTGCAAGCATGCTGGCTTACAGATTGTCCAGCTCCGCTTTTACTAGTTACTGTATTAGTTTGAAATGTTGAAAATTTTAAGAATGTTGCTGGATTGGAGTCTGGAGATGAATTTTGTCTATTACGTTCACGATTTTGACTAAATCATGAAAAATGGAGTGTTTTTGTACATGTAGCGCTTGGAAGCGCTTGGAAACACAAATCAAAAACAGAGACATTAAAGCCTATAATTTGAACCTCATCTCAATGACAAATATTGAACTGCAGCACTCCAGTAATTTTTACCTCTTTATCCCTTGAACAGTTGACAAGTAACAAATAACAAACTAAAACAAAGTAACAGAAAAATAAAAAATGCTATGCAAATAGAAAAATAAATAAAATTCAACATGTCCCCACCCCTGCTAGTTACATTAACCACCCCACCCTTTCAACAAATGACCAGTCTCTTTTCAAGGACTTTCTCAATGTTGCAGGTGAAGAACTACAGCCAAGCATCATGGACCTCTGTAAGTATTCCTTTTGAACATATGACTTAAGAAACTGTTAACACTACATCTAAATGTAGAAAATTTTATACTCATCTTACACTCACAGTAACTTGCTATTGCCAATTCACACAATTTCTATAAGTGTGAATAAATCAACTTCATAGAGCACAAACACTGACGAAAATTGACCTTAGGAGCAACAAACACTGTCCTAAATGAAGCTGTCGAGCACTTGTCAAAATATGCAAACAAAAGCAAACAACCATCCACCAAAATTTTGCAAGCATTACCAACAAAGCCAAATTTTACAAGAACTGCAACATTTTGAGACACCATTCATAACCCTGCAGCTTTCGTGTGTAAATGATTTACATCCAACATCATTGAATCTGACTTATCTGACAACAATTAATCTAGACTACAAAATTTTTCGAGCTGAAAAAAGTCAAAGCAATCACTCATTAAAAAAGAAACAATTTTATTTATTACAGACTCAGTCAATCCAGAAATTTTCAACAACAAATGTAAGTAATTATCAAAATCCTTAAATTGACACGAAAGATAAATTAATTAGCATTAATCCTATAATGACGTAAATGGAGTAAAGAGGTATACATCACGTTTCACAAGAAAAGGGCCCTTTCACATTTCAAAATAAATTATAATATTAGCACTTCACACATCATGGAAAATAAGCTCCCTAAAGGTGCCCACAAACGCTGAAACATTATTTATTTCCCAAAATGTTTCCTTGCAACGCAAACGAGGAAAAATTTGTTGCGGAGAAAATATAACATTAGCACTTCACACTTCATGGAAAATAAAACAATACATTTTCAATAATCACAGTTCATAACTACTATGGAAATCAATTCATGAGCAAAAAAAATACCCATTTCACACTTCACAAGTTATAAAAAGAGCCAATTACTGGTCACAAAAATACCCATTACCACCTTCAGAAAATTAATATAACGTCACACTTAATACCTACAACTCAGAAGCACAACAGGCTATCAGTCCCTAATGTATTAAGGTGTAAAAATATCAGCATGTCTCATTTCTAATATCAGAAAATGCAACAAAAAATTCAACAAATATATTTACTAATTTTTGTGAAAAATTCTGAGCTTTTTGTTAAACTATATTTCAAACTTAACATGGCATAACCTACAAAGCACAAGTAACAGCAGCATAAATAATTCTAATTATGCTTCATACATTTTCTTAACGATTGTGCCCTTTAACACCCCTCTCTACCCCAGGACTTTCCAATCCCTTCTGTGGCAAAAATATGGACATTTCCTAAAACCACGCACTACACAATTCCAGATAATATCCATTGTGACCTTAACCCCAGGGGAAGTCATTGCAACCATTATCAACAGAACTCAAATTTTGTAAGAACTACAAAAATTCGAGGCACCATTCATGATCCTGCAGCTTTCTTGTGTAAATAGTTTACAACCAACATCATTGAATCTGACTTGTCTGACAACAATTATTCATCTTGATTAGGTATTATTTTTTCAAGCTAAAAAAAGTCAAAGCAGTCACTCATTAAAAAAGAAGTAATTTTGTTTATTACAGACTCAGTCAATCCTGATATTTTCAACGAGAACTGTAAGTACGTAATTACATGTAGTAGACATCAGAATACTTAAATTGACATTAATTAATTAACATTAATCCTATAGTGACATAAATGGAGTAGGGAGGTTAGGTAAAAATATAACATTGGCACTTCACACTTCATAGAAAATGAAACAATACATTTTCAATAATCAGAGTTCATAACTACTATGGAAATCAATTCATGAGCAAAAAAATACCCATTTCACACTCCACAAGTTATAAAAAGAGCTAATCACAGGTCACAAAAATACTCATTACCACCTTCAGAAAATTAATGTAAAGTCATACTTAACCTAGAACTCAGAACCACAACAAGCCATCAGTCCCTAATGTAAATAAAAATACCAGCATATCTCATTTCTAATGTTAGAAAATGTGACAAAAACTTCAACAAATATAT
The DNA here is from genome assembly GCF_036669925.1 of Montipora capricornis. Taxonomy (NCBI): domain Eukaryota; kingdom Metazoa; phylum Cnidaria; class Anthozoa; order Scleractinia; family Acroporidae; genus Montipora; species Montipora capricornis. Next base: position 103,351 of record NW_027180241.1, on the reverse strand, counting down.
TTACTAATTTTTGTCAAACATTTTGAGCTTTTTGTTAAACTATATTTAAAACTTAAAATGGCACAACCTACAAAGCACAAGTAACAGCAGCATAAATTACTGCAGTTGTTTTAGATTGTGACAGCCAGAGGAGTACAACAGCGTAAGTATATCTACATTATTGTATTGATTTTAATAAATCTATGGAAATCAACTCATACAGGTTTTTTTCAGTTTTACATTCTGTAAATTAATTTGCTTTTACATGTAAATAATATTGTATATAGTTCTGTATAATATCACCTCCGCCACTAAAAAGATATTTCCAAATACACGTGCCCCAGTCCTCAAATAATTCTAATTATGCTTCATACATTTTCTTAACGTTTGTGCCCTTTAAGACCCCTCTCTGCCCCAGGAATTTCCAATCCCTTCTGTGGCAAAAATATGGACATTTCCTAGAACCACGCACCGCAAAATTCCAGATAATACCCATTGTGACCTTGACCCCGGGGGAGGTCATTAAAAAATCACATAGAGATGGGCTCTCCAAACTACAATACTAAACTAAAAAAGCTTACAAAACTTTTCAAACACTGTAGCTACAATGTGTTCGATGTTCAATGTTTCATTTTGCTGACTACAAAGTTTCTACCTTTATTTATGCAAACTCAATGAAACTGAATAAAAATTATGTGACATTACATGACTGAAAACATACACTCGATTGGGCCATACAGAGCACAGCAGTGTGTAATGCACTTTCCACCCATTTTAATTTTAAATTTTGTCTTTCGAACCACCGTCCCTTTAAAACAGTGTTTTGTCAATACAAATGAAAAACTAAACAGAATTAAAATCTTCATAAAATATTGTACTGTCTAATCTTTGGGTTTAAATGTCATGTACTAATGGTAAACACAAAATACCAAATTGTACACAAAGTGCAACAGGCATTTATTTTCTCTACAAGAAACTAATAGTCTTTGAAAACCTTTCCGAGTCTTCATATTGGAAATCACCTATTTTCTCAAACCTAGAGATTCGATACTTTATACTCTAGAATCAAATTTCAAGTCAATGAACTTTAAGAAGTCAGAATCGAGTTTTGAGGATCAAATCGAAACTGTCAACTCACTTTTGAGTACTGTTGTACAACATCAGCTCAACTTTACCAAGCACTAGGGAATAAAGATCTTCACCTTTCACTCTAAAAAGATTCCCTGCAACTATATAAACCATGACCCTCAAAATGTATAGCATGAAACCTGACAAATTTACTAAATATCAACATTAACTTTATTTTAGGGAAGTATCACAGGCAAAAATGTACTACAACACACAGGTCAAAACCCTGTAAGTATACACTCTATGATGTCATAAATTTTAAAATTACACTTTCCTTCCGACTTCCCATACTGTGAACTCAAGACAATAAGTAAATTAACTATACTTTAAATTTGTCTTTTAGATCACATCAGCTCACACAAGATGTTACGAGGTAACTTAACATTAATACGCCATTATCCAAAATACTAACTAGTTTGCCACTAAAATAATTCAACAACCATGAAGTAGCACATATCAAACATTTTCCATGAGTACACCTTGCAAGAAGACACAGCTATCAAAATAACAAATTTAAGCACTAGATCTACACTGTCACTATAATTATTGACTATACACTTCAGACATACAGTCAGAACAGTGATAGACACAAAATAAATTATTCTGCACCTACTCTATTTACAAAAATTAACTGAACTCAATTCAACCACATAAAAGCAACTTAAATACTTATAATAATATTAACAGGACTAGATGTGAAAATGAAGTACAGCTGTATGTAAAATCAGGTGGATAGCGCTATCCGATGGATAAATTACTATCCAGTGGATAAGTCATAGCGAAATCAATTGCACTATCCAATGGATAGTGATTTATCCGGTGGATAGCGTTATCCACCTTTTGACCAACTGGGGCCTGGTAGCTAGAACACGACTCGCCTTTCTTTTCCAATTAAAATAATGTATAAATACTACAAGAAAATTGGTTTCTCACATTGTTAATTAATAGCAAAAATGTACTTAGATACTTCCATCACCACATTTGCTAGGCAGCATATTGCTTCAGCAGCTTCATGGGATTGTGCACGCACTTAAACACAGTACCGGTATACTTCTTGCTAGTTACTGTGAATTTTGCACCCAAAAGACGAAGATTCGGCAAGAAGGTTAATTAAAAATTTAAATCTATTGTCAGTTGTGAATCCTGAAAACGTAGATTTAGCCATATTACCAAAGGATATACCTCCTCGAAACTAGCTTGATATCGATAATATATTGATAATGAAGCTAGACATCGCACAATGAGTTTGAAATTTACATGGAACCTTCAGAAAGCAACTTGTACCCTTAGTGTAAAATAGGTTGAAGAACTTGCCCCTTCTGTTAGAAAGCGAACACCTGAAAAGTTAACTATGCTGCTTCTTTTTGTGCTACTTAGTAATTATGACTTACCGAGCATGCAAAGTTGGCGACCAAAATTTATGATCTGGCGACCAAATTTCCCCATTAGTCGCCAGCTGGCACCTAAGCTAAAAAGTTAATTTTAAGCCCTAAGATGCCATAATCTGTAATAACTTACTACAACTACACTGTAACACCTCACATTAATTATCTCAATACTTGTACTGTATCTTTTAGATGATTACATGTGGGCAAGAGACCACATAAAAAACATCACAAATATCTTTCACTCCATGGAGCCATCATCATTATTATTATTATTATTTTAGTATGTTTTCATTATTTAATCCCAATAATTACAAATTCAATTGGGTTGTTCCAGAAAAAATCCCCCCCCCCCCCAACAGATAAGATTCCGGAAATTCTCGTGAGAAGGGGGGTGAAAGACCCTGAAAATCCAGGCAGGAGGGGGGGCTGAACTCAAAAAAGTCGTCTACAGAGGTCATTTCAACCAATAGTTCACGCGATTTGAACATTTACTTTGGTGACACCTTAGCCCTCTCATGCAGACCCTGAAAATAGTAGAAATATTTTGTTCACATATTTCTCACCTGACGTAAATGAAATTCCAAAAGGAATGACTGTTGAAATCTTTTGTAATATTTTCTACTAATTGTATTTACTTTTGAACCATATTTACAAGCCAGGGCAACTGATTTTTATGAGCTAAGAATGCAAACACTCGTTCACGTTTTAGCATTTTTCCTCCTTTTTTTTCTTAATTCCACACAACAGAATTTTTGGAATAATTTAGCCAAAGCTTAAGAAATTAAAATAGAACATCTTCTATACGTGATTGTGCGTATTTTCTATTAAAAATAAATTAAATTTTAAGCCTAATATTTTTTCCTGGAAATCCAGGTAGGAGGGGAGTCTTTTGTCTTGAAGATCTAAACAAAAGGGGGGATCTTGGGCTTCAGCAAATCCAAGTGAGAGGGGGGTTAAACAAACGACCACATCCATCGGGGGCCTATGAATTTTTTCTGGAATAACCCATTATACTGTAGAGTGTAGCTAATATGAGACTACAAGTTCATTCAAACAAACAATAATTATCACTTTCAATTAACAGCTTGATGTAATCTTTCTCTGTGGCAGCCCCCACACTCTGAAAAAATTAATACTCTGCTGTTTGACATTAAGAACAGTTGCTCAGTTTCCGTTTTTAAAAACAAACTTAAAAGTTTCCTTTTTAACCCTTTCATTCCCAAGCGTGACACTAACGCCACACGATTTTACTCGTCAGTGGGAAACCCCACCGAACGCCAGACGATTTTACTCGTCAATGGGGAACCCCACGGGAGTGAAACGGTTAACAACAGCTAGATTCACTCAAGAACTATGTCCCCATTAACCCTTTCACTCCCAAGAATGACACTTATAGATTTCACTCTGTCCAACGCCAGACAATTTTACTCGTTAATAGGGAACCCCACGGGAGTGAAACGGTTAACAACAGCTAGATTCACTCAAAAACTATGTCCCCATTAACCCTTTCACTCCCAAGAATGACACTTATAGATTTCACTCTGTCTAATGCCAAACAATTTTACCCGTCAATGGGGAACCCCATGGGAGTGAAAGGGTTAAAAAAGCATTTTTATAATTTTTGCCATTTTTATTTTAGTCCTATATATTGGATTGCCCTTGTTATGTGCTTTTGAACTTTAAGGATCCTAGTGCTATATAAATATATTATTATTTATTATTATTCTTATACTGTAGACTGCAGCAGATGACCCCATACAGAATAAAATTTTGTCAGGGGAATGTAAAAAGGTAAACACATCATTTACATGTACTTTCAATCCATTTTCTTCAAATATCAAATACACATAAATTCAAAAGGAAAACACTGCACACTACATATTTTATTTTTTACAATATGCAACAATATTATTGACAGAAGAATAATCAAGCATATAGTAGTTCTCCAGTCAACATACACTGTACTCTTAACCATTTAATAGGCCATCAAGAAACTGTACAGTATTGTTAAAAAACACCATCTACACTGGAATGAGGTAAATGTACTCTTACATTAGATTTTACTTCCGTTTTTCATCACTGTCACACTATTAATAAATTCCTAGCTGACCTTTCAACAGGGTGGGGGAAAAATTAAAATTGTGCGCTATTTTGAAGGACAATTGTGCGGGACAAAAAGTCAATTATGCGAGTAATTGTGCAGGATTGCACAATCTTGCTCGGAACAAAATATTTCATCTCGCATTATATTCCCTGTTAAATTAATGCAAACATTGTGTTCTATCGATGACAAGCTCCCGCTATAATGGCTGACTTACCTCTACATTCTACTTGGAATGATTTTTTTTCCCATGTCAATCTTTGCCAGTGACCACCGGCGATCGCTGGCTTAAAAAATATTTCGTCAGCTACGTACACTTAACAACAAAACGGCAAGGACGCCTTATTGTTTGTGTAACCCAATCAACGACTTGTTTGCTGAAAACGTAGAAATACTAGAGTGTTTTCAAGGGTAATAGTCTCAAAATGGCCTAAATATATTCTAGATCTCCTCATACTCAATAAAACAACACCTTTTAATTGAAATTTTGAGTAGATAATTCCGTATTATGCAGTATTTTGCAAATTTTCCCAAATTGTGCGTTGTTGTGCGGGTTTTACCAAATTGTACAGTTCCGCATCCGCGCACCCTGTCAGAAGGCCTGTGCTAGGGATTGAGGTATCAAGTCAATCAGTGAATTAATAATTCTGTTTTCATATTTGAAACGAATGCATGTAACTATCAGCAGTATCGCCTGTTAAATCAAATACTATTTATAGTAAAGTACTTTACAGATGTACCTATCTAGGGTAAGCCCTCAAATTTAAAATGCCACAAAAAACAATTATTATTCAGTTCCATCATCTAACTACGAAATCAACATACTTTGGGACTTCACAAAAGTTCAAAATGCAAACCCACTTTGATTCAAGCACTCAGATATCCAATATAGTTAAAGGACTTGCCTGTAGCTAAAATTTATATCATTTTTCTCATGCAGTTTTTAAGCATTGTACTATTGTTTGAGTTTGAGCAAATCATAACATAATTTTTATTCACTTCGCAGGCAGCTGCTGCAACTCAGGATAGTTAAAAATACAACTAAAAATAGTAGCAGTAAAGTTAACGGGAGAGGACAAAATGCAGAGCCCTACTCCATGCAGTACCCTAATGGAGTACCCAAAAAATGCTATTTCGAATGAGTACTGTTGATCCAGGTGTATATAAGCAGCATCTCAAATAGTGCTTACTTAAGCCTCAACACCCATTTTAAACAACATTGTTCAACAATATTTAAGTCCAAGCATCCATTTTAAAAAGGTTAGCTTTTGATTGTTGTTGTCATGGCCAATTACTTCATGTAAGCTAACCTTTTTAAAAGGGATGCTTAGACTTAAATACTGTTGAACAATGCTGTTTAAAATGGGTGTTGAGGCTTAAGTAAGCACTATTTCAGATGCTGCTTACACATTGATCAACAGTACTCATTTGAAATACATGTGTAGTATTTTTAGGGTACTCCATTTGGGTAGTCCATAGGGTACTCCAGGGAGTAGGGCTCCGCATTTTGTCCCAAAGTCAACTGACATATTATGTTCTGTTTATAAATAAAAAATTAATGTGTATTTTATAATTGTAATTGAACTGAGTGGAGTGCAATTTCGCAGGGTTCTCCCTAGTTTTCAGAGCAACAGGTATCGCACCTTTTCAAACCGATAAACCAACTGGTTAATGAGTATTGTTAATTAGTTAATTAGGTATTGTTATTGTTACCCAAAATTCCATGACATATAATGACATTATAATTATATAATTGTAGGTTTATAGTGACTTGAACTATACACTGTTAATTATTAACAACCAAATTCATTTTTGAGCATACATAGCATTATATTGAGTAAAATCCTCTCTGCTCAAGGATGCTTTTTTTAAATCAATCATGTGATATATAGAAATGCACCACACAAGGAGATTTTTTTCTGTGGTGTAATGATTTTTTCATATCATGTGATGTTCATTTACAACACATTTATCTTCAAGAAGAAAAGTTACTGCACTTTTTTCCTCTCATAAAACTATTAGAATGACTGCTGTTTATCAGCTGAGGATAAAATAATTATGATAAGGACAAATTTTGGAGTGAGGTTTTTTTTTTAACATATTCCATGTCATAAGCTTCCCTCTTCAAGATAAATACATGAATGAACAGTACATAATACCAAAAAGTTGTTATGCCACACAGAAGAAATGTTCTCACTAGTGTATTTCAATGTACCATATGACTGGTTTGGAACAAACTCGCAGCATCAAAAACGTTACTCTGAAGGCAACAAAAAATTGTGGGCATCATGGTTTACTGGCGCGTACTTCTATGACTTATGTTAAACAATTCAATTCAATTCAATTCAATTCAATTTTAATTTAAACTCTCACAAACATTAATTTACGGTGTTGGAAAAAGAAAAAATAGAATATAATATGAATATTTACAAATTAAATATTGAAGGAGATACATAGTACTAATGAAATATTACAATTGTGATTAAGAAGTAAAATGTTAGGGGAAAAGAAGAAAGGATAAATGGTAAACAAACAAATGAACCAGAAGTTCTAATCATGTAGTAGACATTCGAAATTAGATTATCGTACTGGAATAAATATCTTATTTGAATGTCTTAGGCCTAGGGCAAACGTCGAATCTAAAGTCGCGTCGAATACATTTAAATAGGCGCGACAAAGAGTCGACTTCATTTCAGCTTGGTAGCAAACGTCGCACCTATTTCACCAGTTGGCTTCATTAAAACACAGGAATAAGCACGCGCCCCCGTGCTATTCACCCGAAGCGCTGCTAATTAATGCTAGTAGTTGTAAGCGAGATGCCGGAACATAGTGCTCGCGAGGCCTTACTTTGGCAATTAATTGCAAAAAATAGGCAGAGAAGAAGGGCATTGCATACAGCTCTGAGATCAGTGTATCAAAGACGACAGCTACTACGACCCGCTTTCCATCCATCGACCTCCTCGTTTTGTTCGAAAACAGAACACTGGTTACAAATTGGTATTTTGCACTTCAAGCACTCGTATTTTGTGTTCATAAAACACGAACAGCACATTTCCATCCTGCTCGAGCTCAAGTGCGATGTCTTCAGTGCCTTTCTAAATCTTGCTCTTTCCGGTCGAGACATTGTCTTCGCACTGCGCATGCTCGTCAGGGGGGGAAATAGTGTTTGGCAGATGGGGGAGTATGTATTTTTGTGGCATTTGCCCAGTCTATCACATTTAAATAAATTATTTTGTAATTTGCATGATTTATGAATTGAGTTCGGCGCGTGTTTGGAGCGACGTTTGCCGGCACGCCGAGCCGCTGTCGCATTATCCGAGTTGGCAACTCGAACCTATGCTAGAGTCGAATCGATTAATTTGAGTCGAATTTAATTGCAGCAAACGTCGCATCATTCATGCACCTATTTCAAAATAAATAGGTTCGATGAATTATATTCGAGTTAGATTCGACGTTTGCCCTAGGCCTTAGTTGCCAATGTTGGCTTAAAGATGTTTTTTGTGTGTGGACTATTGACAAAATCATTTGATTACTTAATAAAATCAGTAAAGATGTTGGTTATCTTCAGTTAATGAACTATAATCATTTAGTTACTTAGTTTATTATATCCATTTACAAATCACTGGTGATCTTTGCAATCTCATTGGATTTCAACAGAGCGATTTATTCCCAAATCGCACTACTTTTTGCTCTAAATCACACCATTTCCCCCACCAATGAAAATGGGTTAATAAAACAAAACAACCAATCAGATTTCAAGGTTGTTTAATGTAGCAAATCAAATTGCACGAAAATGAAAGACAAACAAAACCATTGTATGGCCAATTTTGCAACTTTCATTTCCAACTGGATCAATTAAATATTGGCACTGACTAAATTCCTGTATTTTGCCTATTAAATAATTATTGTGTGATTTCTAAATGCATATATAATATCTACATAACAATTAAGAGGCGAAATTAAACTAAAAGTCTAAAAATTTTAGTATAAAAAGATATAAAAAAGGTTTCATAATTATGTGACAGATCATATATGTTTCATTTTCATCATCGGTTGTCTTCTTTCTTTAATCTCAAAACCCTTCCAGGCGCTACACCATTTCACTTCTCTAAAAATGATCTCACTACAGGAATTTTGGTGACAAAACCAGTCTTTTGCTGCAACTTTATTCTGCATTCTAACTTCTCCTGGATCACATTTTACAATGGTTGTCAATAATTACCAATACAAAACCTTACTCACAGCTTCCTCCCCTTCTATAATTTGTGCGCTTCCAGAAAAATGTCCATACCCACCTCAAACAAGGTTATCCCAAATTCCAACCCACTACGTATATAAAAAGACATGCCCTCGAAAATACCATCATCGACTTTTTCCCAGCGTTCAACTCAAACACAGACAATAAGTGCCACTACTAACGGCTAAACTATAGAAATTATAGCGATCAACCCCCTTATTACTGGGTTGCCGTATGGCAATCCAGTCGGAATCTGTCTTTAATTTCGTCGTTTTTTTATTTTTCGTTTTCTTTTTTTCCGTGTCGGTAAAAGTCTCGCCTGTCACTCCCCTGCTAAGTGGTGTCTTTGTGCATAGAGCCTTCTGCGCGTATTTTCTTAGGATCGAGAGGGTAGTGGGAAATGCGTAGATTTCTCTGGTAGACACAGTAGAACGATTAACTTAACCGGCAATGGCGTCGAAAGTCATGTAACGCGAATGCCGTTTTAGTGGATCTTTGAACAAAATATACCCTTATGAAGCTCAATAATGGCAAATCAATTGGATATACAGTCGGTGGAATCTTAAAAGCGACGAGTAATGGACTTCGACAACAATCTATCGCCCGTCGAGCCGAAATCAAAGTGAGCTGTATTTACCTGAAGTACATGGTAATTTAACACGATCGAGTCAGACTTGTCTTCACGCACGCAATGAAATAGGAAGAGGTTTTCGCCTCTAAGAGCAATTACGTTGTTTGTTTCAAAACAATTTTCGCTGGAAAAGGATTCTGTGGTATTTTCGGCCTTTGTGAATTATAATATCATGTTGTGTATTGAATTTTCGAGCTTAAGGTTAAAATGTGATATGGGAGACGATTTTTAGTATTGCTCTGTAAGCAGGAAGGCTTCACAGGCCTGTTGCAAGCGTGCTTGAGTTTCAACAAATTGAGCCCCAAAATCAGTGAAAACTTGTGACGCAGATGAATAATAAAGTAGCTGCTATTTTCAAAATGATGGAATTACCTGGTTAGAGTAAATAACGTCGTACGCGTCTTGGAGAGTAAAAAGAAGATACTTAAACTTCGAGCCAGGATTCGAGCTAGGATCCGAGCCAGGATTCGAGCTAGGATTCGAGCTAAGATGAGCTTTCTCCTCTATTTATTCTCGAATCTCTGGGTTAGGTTAGGTCTCGAATCGGTTAGGTTAACTAGGCTAGAACCAACCTAAATAGCCCTAGGTCTAGTTAGGATTAGGGCAGGTCTCGGTTAGGTTAATTTAGGTCTCGCTTAGGTCTCGAATCCTGGCTCGGATCCTGGCTTTATTCTTAGTTTATCTCAAATTAAAACTTCCACTGGTTTTGTTTTAAAAAGAGCTAAAATTTTCTGTTCTTTCTTAGGTTCTTGTATGAAAACTTCTTTTGGACAAAGAAAATGCCATTTGGGGGCGAAGCGCTTCTCATTCAGTTGTTAGTTCAAACTCATTTTTTAACATGACATGAAGAGCACGTCTAGAATTTTACAGCTTTTTTGTGGAAAATTAAATCTCCGAGCCTTAATCTTTCATTACACGGTAGCTTTGATACTGACCTTAGTAAATGTCCCCATAAATAATGTACGATAACATACCGTACGTCGTGTAACGAAATCAAGGTTTACAGATGTTTGTGAAAAAATATGCCGCCTTGCGTCTTTAAAACCATGGGCAACTGCGGCTAAATTTTATTACAGTACCTAGGAGATTAAAATAACTGACTTCAGTCTTGTTATTTTTGAATATGGAATTTCAAAGGAGTAGTGGGGCACAGGTAGTGAAAATCTAGGAAATTCCAGGGGATCGAGGGAGTACCGTGAAGCCCCCTACAACGGACAATCCTGGCGGGTGGATGTCAAATTGGAAAAATAACTTTTTCAGTGGGCCGCTGGCCCGATCGAATGACGTTTCTGATCCAATGACATGAAGTTCGATCCAATGGCATGACGCGCTTAGTTCAATTGAATGGTCAACGATCCAATGACATGAATTTAGATTCAATAACACGTCAATGTGGTTTTTTGAAAGAATGATGTGTTGCAATGACATGAAGTCCGATCTAATGAAATGAAGTATGTAATCCAATAGAATTACGTATGATCCAATAAAATGAAGTCCGATCCAATGACATGAAGTATATGATCCGATAGAATGACGTACGATTCAATGGCATGAAGTCCAATCCAATGACATATGAACAATATTGTCCGATAGAATGACGATGGATTCAATGGCATGGCGTTGATGGTCCAATGGCATGAAACTCGATTCAATGACATTTTTGCCCCAATTCCCCCTCCATACAAATCGGTCGAGCATAGAATTAAATTGGCGCAAAAGCGGGAGGCCATAAGGTCGCATTCAGAACTAAAAACATTATTATCGACACCAAATATTTTCTTGGAAGAAAAAGTATCACACAGCAGTACAGAGATTCAAATGTAAAGCCTCATAGGGCAAAAACCATTGCTAAATGAATCCTACAGGAACCGCCAAAAAGAGGCGTCCATTCAAATATTTACTCAAGAGAGCAAAATCATGACAAAAAGGCAACAGAAACCAGACCACGTACAAGGGAGTCATGTAGGCCTGTCAACCCTTTTTAACACTTTGTATAGTCAAACACAGTATAATTATCTCTATTGCTTACTTTCATGTTATTCTGGTTTGTCTGGTTGTTTTATCACGGAACTTCTGAACATAGAACATACGGTTTATAGTCCTTATCCGAGAAGACTTGAAAGTCTAACCATTTCAGATGAAATTACAAAGGGAGCACTTTCTCCTCAGTTATTTTAAGATCCTGAGTGATGATCCCGCCGGGGTTCGAACCCGCGACCTCCCGCGTGACAGCCCAACGCTCAACCAACTGAGCCACCAAACAGTCCAGCGTGTGCTGGAAATTGTCGTGACTTGTGGAATTCACTGTCGCGAAACCTGTTGATTGCGTTACGGTGACACCTTCTTAAATTAGAAACACGTAATTTAGCTGCTTTCACCTTTAAAGCTCTAAATCCGTCGGACTTTAAGTGATATATTATAGTTCAATAAGAGGTTTTTCTTGTGGTGCAAAGCATGATCTTGAATTCGATGTCCCAAAACAATTTTTTTTTCATGTCAAGTTATGAAATTTTCGTACGTTTCTCAAAACGCTCGAGGACAGGTGGCAACTTTCATCTGCAAAAAGTCTGAGGTAGAATTTTCTATGTTTGCAAAATGTTTACATTTTCTAGTTGTTAAAATAAGTAGGTGTCCATGGTCGAACCGAAACATACCATGACGCCTCTGGCAGCCGCTATACGGTCCATGTATGACCTTGGAGCACAGCTTACAGCCAGCTGGAATCAGCTGCATGCTGGTTTTTGCTGAGGGAGGAGAACCCGGAGAAAAACCCTCGAAGCAGAGAAAAGAACGAACACAAACTCAACCCAACTATGTACTTTGTAATTCAAACTGAAGATGACAGAAGAGTCTGTTGAAACATGTTTTTAAAAAACGTTGTATTGTTTCTTAATTAAATTGCTGCTACTAACCAGAGCTGTTGACCGTGTCCCTTTTAAATCGCGTTAAATCAGACAAATAACCACACAGAAAGCGAGCAAGTCATCAGGACAATAAAGTAAGGCTTTTTTATTGAAAAATTTTGCGTGTGAATATCCTTTTGGGTCTTTTATCGGGATTTACCCTAACTCTGTTGTGATTAGCTGCGACCCACGCACGTGATTTGCGTGAGATTTCAGCGGGTACAAAGTACGCTTCCAGATTGCGTGACAAGCTACAACAATGCCTGCAAAGGTCGAAGGGAAGCATTGTTGTGCAAACCTGCACAGTAACGCTGGAGCTTATCTTTGTCCGATCCAGAGTCCTTTTCTTTGCTTCCTTTTTCCATCAAAATGAGAGTAGCAATTATAGGAGCCGGAGCAAGTGGTTTAACCTGCATAAAAGCCTGTAATGACGACGGCTTGGAACCCGTTTGCTTCGAAGCGGAAGATGAAATCGGAGGCTTGTGGCATTTCACCGAAGAAGAACGCCACAGCTCTGTCTACAGATCCACTGTGATCAATACGAGCAAGGAGATGATGTGCTACTCGGATTTTCCAATTCCGAGGGAGTTTCCACCTTTCATGCACCACAGAAAGGTCATGGAGTATCTTCACCTGTATGCTAAGGCGTTTGATATGTACAAGTTCATTCGCTTTAGAACCAAGGTGGTCGAGATCAGAAAGACGGCAGACTTCTAAGACAGCGGCAAATAGGAAATTCTTTTTCGAGAACTAAACGGGGCGGATCCCGAAGCAGTGAAGGTAGAGATCTACGATGCTGTGATGCTATGTGTCGGCCATCACTCAGAACCTTCGTGGCCCACCCCGAGCTTCCCTGGTCAGGATGAATTTAAAGGCCTGAAAATGCACAGTCATTCCTACAAGGATTTCAAGCCGTTTGAAAACAAGAAGATCCTAATTGTTGGTATGTCAGCTATTTTTATTTGAAACAACTTAGTGTCGAGCGATATGTCGACTTGATGTGTCGAAGTTCATGACCGGAGGAGCAGAAAATTGGTTTTAACGACGTTCGCGCCTAAATCAACGTACAGATTTCAGCGATCAACGATCTCAGGTTACAACTATAAGAAATAAAAGAAGGTACATTTCTAAAATTTAGATCGGGTAAACTTACGCAGGGTGTCAGAGGAATTTTTCCAGGTCCGAGGCAACGCTATGCGAGTCGAAGTCAACCCTGGCAACCAGTGTAGGTGCGCGTACTCAGTTCGATAAAACTAAATTTAGCTCCACCACGCAGTACACACCATGCAAAGAAAACCATTAGGTTTCACCGAGCATCGTCAAAGATATAATTGCAAAAAGCATTACAGTCAAAACAGCTCAAGCGTTCCTCAGTAACCATTTGAATAATCTGGTTTTATCAACGGAGTTGATAATGTAAATTGGCCACCGTACAGAGATTCTAAAAGCTGACGTTTCGAGCGTTAGCCCGGGCTAATTTAACTAGGTTAAATTGGTGATCCTCATTTTAACTAGGTTTAATATGCACTCCGTTGAATTGTAGAAACTTTTTTTGGAGCGTTAGCCCTTCGTCTCTGACGAAGGGCTAACGCTCGAAACGTCAGCTTTTAGAATCTCTGTACGGTGGCCAATTTACATTATCAACTCCGTTGATAAAACCAAATTTTTGTGTACTACTTCCCCACCGACGCAGCACCACAGTTTCTTTAGAAACTACCCCTTCATTCATTTGAATAATCTGTTCGTCGGATGAATGGTGCATATTTTAAATCAAGCCTCAGTTGAAAACTCGAATTTTGATTGCAATATTGCTGGCTTCCGGTGCAAGTCGAAGGCAACAACCGAGGACTGAAAGAACTCACTTTTGGCACAAAGTCAGTTCAGATTTTTTCGAACTGATTAGTTTTGGCCTGCTAAACACTGCTTCTCGCGGGACGCCATGAAGTGCATCACGGAACATTCTCCGTTTTTTGCGGAAAATGTTCTTTGCATTTCAACAGCCAAAAGGTCAAAAGGCGATTTTTAATTAGTTTGTTTATGTAATTTATGTCGTCGCGTATGAAAGGGTATTGCTTGCGAAGAGATGGAAACAATTCGACGCACTCGCCGAAATTGAAAGTTTAAATTTGTCTTGCAAACAAATAGAAATCGTAGCCCGTGCGGATCGAAAAAACCGTGAACACGTTGATTTGATTTTGACATTTCCCTTTGTGCAGCAACCAATCAGAAGCGACATGAAACCACAAAACTAATTACCATTACTGGTTGCGGTTTAGTTTTCTCGCGCTATTCGATTTTTAACAAATATCTTTTTACACACAAGAAATTCCCGCAGCGAGTTTTCCTGCCCAGATTGGAGACAATCGATTTAAAACTGAGCTTTTAGGGCTTTGAACTGTCTTTCCAACCTTTCGTTAAGGGATTGCAATGGAACAGCAAACCCCCATCCCCCCAAATCAAGGATGAAGCCGCGCAAAAGCCAAAACGCGCCATTTTCCCATCCTTGATTTGGGGGGAAGGGGGGGGGGGGGGATACAAATTTCCCATCTATTTTATCCAAGATCTTCACTCTACTCTCCCATATGCGAATCGAGAAGCGAATTTAACGGGAGGGGTTTTTTGCAGAACGTCCAATTCGCGGAAATGAACATCGGTTCGATTCAAAAAATCTGTTGCAGTGCAAAAGATTTTTTGAAGTCGGGCGGACACTCCAGAGAAACTGCCGTGTCAATCAAAGGGTATGCGAGTGAGTAATGAGCATAAATACTTTAAAAAATTAAAGCGTTTAAAATGGCGGATACTTAAAGGACAACGGAAAGATCTTTTAAGGAAAAGTTACGCGTTTTACACAATTTACACGGTACAATTTATCGGTCCGACAAAACCGGCAGACAAGTCGTACCGTGTAAACCGGCCTTAAGATTACATCAGTAATCCCGTCTTGACCTGGTGCAAGCGTCGGCTTAACGAGATTATTGTAGACTGACACAAGTATTTCTATGTCCACCAGGGTAGGAGTCTTTTCTCCAAACGCCTCCGTTCCGGTTGCCTCAACCAGCACTTCGTTCATGCCTTTCAAAAACTGAAAAGTACTGACCACGTAACCATGCTCAGTTAATTCCACTCTCTTTCCCTGGCGCGGTACAACACTTACTCCATTATCAAATCACAAAATAATAGTCTTTTCTGTAGCCTTGGGTTTTGACCGATTTGTCCTCTTCCTCATATTGGAGGTGCGAATTCGTCTCATGTTCGTGAGGCGCCTGAAATGCGAAGAACTTGCAATTGCATTCTGATTTGGTCTCGAGTTTGGATTAACTTGCGAGCGTCCAAACACACGGGATACTTGAGCATGAACTCTCGATGTTGGCTGAGAGAAGTTGACGCAGTTGCTGCTCATGCTGCAGTGCCATTTTTTTTAATCCCCAAAAGCGAAGGTAAAGAAAGCATGGCAGGCGTTGGCGCGCGGGAGTCCCGCCAAACTGCACTCCGCTGACTAGGTGGTGCTCACCGGTTTAGAAAAAACTCGAGTGACGATTTCTCATTCTCACCTATAAACGATTTCTTATTCTCGTCATAGGATGTAGATTTCTCGGTATATTGTTGCATCATTGTTATTCTCAATTAATTGTTTTTCATTCACGACAGCCGGGTAATCTCGAATCTCGTATGACAGTTTTTCATTCTCGTATAATGATTTCAATTTCTCGTGCAGTAATTTCTTAAACTCGCATATCGATTAAGAAAACTCGGTAGGTGATTTCAAACTTAACGTACTTTTATCATGTTTGGCTTGCCGTAATAAACCGTAGACCTTGTCTCACAACACTTCACGGTTGACTAATCTCTGTCTGGACGTCATCAAAAGAACCCATACACGGTGTTGTGATCTGGTGTCATTTCATTTATTGGCCGTTTTTATGCTAGAGACGTTAAAGTCGTCAAGTTGCATTTGACGTCTGAGACGTTATAAAGCCGTCTGGTATAAAAACGGGACGCATACTGAAGTAGACAAACTAACGGACAAAAACAAGATTTTTCTAAAAAAATGACTAGGTTCTATTATCGGAAGACACTGGGCACGAGCAAACTCGGCACCAAATAAACGTTAACACACGAATATATGAGCAAATAAACGTGGCGGAATTGCAGCTTCTCAAATTTATGTCTCGACGTCGCCTGGAAGGACAGATGCAAGTATTTTTTTGTGACAGAAATCAGTCTAGAAATCAGCATTTTCTGGCGATGGACGAGGAATTAGATTTAGCCTCGGTGCATGGCTTGTTTGTCTTGTCGACCAAGAGAGCAAGGAAGGAACGAAGTGCAGATTAACAAAGGTGTCAGGGCTAAATGCGTCCAAGTTAGGGCGTCCCGTTTTTATACTAGACGCATTTAACGTCTGAGACGTTAAAGTCGTCTATTAAGAGCGTCTCAACGACGCTCTTAAAACAAGACGTTAAAGCCGTCAGACGTTAAATGCGTCTGTCTTATTTCTCGTTTTTATACCAGACGTTAAAGTCGTCTTGAAACGACTTTAACGTATCAGACGACTTTAAAGTCTGTAGCATAAAACGGCCATTCATTCATTCTCGGGTTGGGTGAGATCGCTAATAGATAATAGAGCGTTTTCACTCGCGTGACCAGGAGCCATATTGGATTACTTAAGAAAAGAAAGTATTTGCATAAAAATAGATTTTAATTCCCGGAGGATTAGTTTGGTGCACCATCATGGCCGCCATTTCTTTGTTTTGGAACACCAACATGGCCGCCGTGACGTCATGTGAAAACGCTCTATAGCGGCTGCCAATGGCGCCTGTATATGCTGATGTCCGATCTCACCGATACATTGATTACTTGCAAAGCGCATTTGAATATGTAAATAGAAAGTGGGCTATATAAATTCATTGTGATTGCATGGGAAACTCATGAAATAATCATGGGAGGAGGGAAAGGAGTTGAAGGAAGAAAGGAAGTTGAAAAAAGAAACAATCCATGTCGCCTTCTGTAATTTTTTCCTTCGCACGAAGTAATGGTATTCACATGTTTGAGGCTTATGTAATATTTACAATTCACTTCAAGAGTTCGTAAATGTGACACAACATGCACTGACAACGAATATGTAATATATACAATACGAGAGGCAGATCTGTATCACATTTACAAACTCTCGGCTTCGCCTCGAGTTTGTAAATGTACACTGGGTCTTTTTGGTGATTTAAGACATTTTAACGGGGAAAATCGAAAAAAACGTTCATTCAAATGAAGACAAATCAGTTAATAAAACAATTCTTTTGTTTTCCCATCGTGAATTATTAATGAGTTTTATAATGTAAACTACTCATTTAATGCAGTACAGCCAATCATTTGGGAGTTTAAGAAACGACGTCGGCTACGGCTACGACTACGACATCGCCACAAAACAATAATATCATTGGTTAAAAGAGCATAAATAATCGTGCTGCACGTGCAACACGGATTTTGGCAAGTATGTTTGCGGTCCCCTGTATAACTACGACGTGGAAATCACCAAACTTGAGTTTTTGACGACAACGTAAGCATGCAACAGAGAATCTTCCATTCTCTATTTCCACTCTGAAAAACCGTTCGTACCAGTTTATTTTTAGGATACTTCGCCCATATTGTAGGACGTGAACGAGACTGAATAATCGCGAAAGACTTAAGATAAAGCAAAGTTAGGTTTTGAGGTGACATTTTCGTCGACCGTCGCCGTCGTAGATCTTAAACTCCCTGTTATCATTGTAGTACGGGGCATCTAAGGAAAGAAATTCCGGCCAACTTAGAGTTTATGTCAACTTATATGATGCTACGTCAGATATACAACCATAAATAAAACATTTCTTGTGGTTTTTCTTCACAAATGATTAATAAGTTGAATGAACATTCTTAACACTCATGAATGGAAGATAAAGCTCCTTTAAAATTGAGCACACCACAGGTTACATACCTTACCTCTATACCAAATA